>NC_044913.1:25859237-26159237 GCF_001633185.2 Quercus lobata
GATATATTGTGTTTTGTACCTTTTTGTACCCATGTGCTTATGTAAGCTTTTAGGGTTAATGTTTTTATGCATATTCTGTAGGCTTTATGGTTTGTACCTTGCTTAATGCAGCCTTTTATGCTATGCTGAAATCAGTACTTCTATCTAAATGTCTTGCATTTTGATTTATGTACCGTCACTCTTGTGCCCTTGTAGGATTATTCCTAGATGCATATACTTTATGTATTATGCATTGGTTGAGTGTTGAGCATACAAGTATCTTGCCTTGTTCTTGTTAAGTTGTATGTTCAAGTGTTCATTCCAAGTGTGAATGAGCACTGTGATCACTACCTTGTGGTGATTACTTGGTTGATCAAGCCTTGATTTGAATCTTCACTTCATCTTTGCTTGATCACCTTAAGTTTGTTTCATATGCATTTCATGTTTTTCTGCATACAATGATTATGGTGTATTGTTGTGTTTCAGGAGTTTCATGTTCTTATGATTCAAGTGCTTCACAGCTTCTAGAGTTAGGTGTGAGTGAGTTTTGTTCAACTGTTCCCAACTCACATGTTAAGTCTAGAGTCTGTTTTAGGGTTTTGTAACGGAATAGCCAAAAGGGGAGATTGTAAGGTTGAATTTAATCAACCATTTTATTGGCTTTATTCTGTGCCAAATTTGCTTGTATTTCAACATTTAGTAACCCTGTATTTAGGTGGGCTTGTTGTAAGGGTAGTGAGTGAGATAGAGTGAAGTTTGCTCAAGAGTATGCAAGAAAACAGAGACTTGCGGCTTGGCCTCTCAGGTGACTCGCGGTTGCAAGCCGCCAGACGCAGCACACATGCCAAGCATGCCGGAAGGTGAACAGTCATGCTAGCTGAAGCACTACAGGACAAAACAGGACAACTGGCCATACGGTTATCTCGTGACTGGATCTCGCGACTCAGTCAAGTCGCGAGGTCAAGCCGCGAGCCACCCCTGTTTTGTAAATCCTGACGTTTCACATTCCTCTCTCACTTCAGTATAAATACCCCTTTTACCCACAAATGAAAGAGAGATTCTAGAGAGAATTTTAAGAGAGAAACTCTAAAGAAAAACAAGATTGATTCACCCACAATCTATACATTAGAGTCTCTTCAAATTCTTCAACTTTCTTCCTCTCCATTGTCAAATCCTTGAGAGGCATTTTACCAAACCTTGTTCTCACCATATTCATCACTGTGAGATGGCTGTTTGGATTTCTGGGAAGCAGTTAGGAAGGAACCAATCTACATTGGTTGATGCTACGGTCTAGTAGCGGAATCTGTGAAGTTAGAAAAGAAAAAAGGTTCGGCGCAACCTCGTTGGAGCAAGAAGCTTGGAGGGCTTAGATGCACTGGGTAGATTAGGCTTGGAGGGTCTATTGCTGTCCATGTATCCCAACTACATTTTCTAGTGGATTGTTTACCGCTTGGAGGGTGGCGGAGAGGTTTTACGTCGAGGGCTTCGGTTTCCTCTTCGATAACACATCGCGTGTTGTCTTTGTGTTTGCATCTTCCTTCCCTTTTATCTTTGCCTTTTATTATCTGCTGTGGGTTGTGATTTTAATTTGGCTTAGATAGTTTTTCCAATTCCATATTATAGCTTATGTTAATTTTCCGCACACTAGTTGTTTGACATAATGCTTGAATTGGTTAAGTTGTAATTTGGGGGTCTAAACGTTCAAGGGTGTTTGTACACATATTTGAACTTTCAGCCTTTTCCTTCCTTTTTCTTCTCTTCCTTGTTTTATATCAAGTTACCTTTGTCTCCCTTGGGATTGCACCATGCTCCCTGCACGCTTGATTCTTAAACATCCAAGGTTAATATGGAGTCCGCAATCCTCGGTATTTTTCTCAACGACGATATCCCCAACTCCTTTATTAGAAAAATAGTTCTTCTCCAAAGACTCCTCACGAAACTCCCCTCCTTGAAAACAACCTTGCCCACTTTATTACTACTTTAGATCCTCGTTCCCCCACAATGTCATTTGGTTATTTATAAGTAGAATGAAAAAAAAAAAATGCACATAGGTTTTTTAGGAAATTATATATATAAACATAGATACTTAAAAAATAATAATAATAATCTTAGATATCATTTACAACTATGAAAAGGTGGTTGCAAAAACCTAAAAAATCATACTTCATTAGACAAGAATTATATTATGATGAGGTTATTTCATTTTTGACTATTTATGTACGTGGAAGACATTAATGAGAATTAAGTTAACAAAAAAAAAAAAAAAAAAATCTCTTATTCTCAATCAAGTTCAGGAGGTTAATTACCTTGAATTGACTCTCTTTACATTTAGTAATTTCAATTTTCAACCTGGTTCACAACGTAATGATGCATTTAAAAGTGCGAGGAGGGCTTGGTCTCTAAGACTCTAACCATCCATTGTTGGTATAATGGATCTTCGTGTGGAGTTTCATCATCAATTTTATTTCTCGAAAATATATTTGGACATTGCTATGATTTATTAATGATGTTTAATTGGAAAAACTTTTAAGATGGAAGTAATATGATTTTTAAAAAGGATGTATTTGGCGTGATCAAGTTTAATAGATATTAGGTTTGATACTTTTGATAGAAGGAAGATAGGCATTGTTGAGTAAGGTTTGCTGAGGGATAATAACTAGTTGCAGTAGAACTAGATAGTAGAAGAGGAAGCCATGTCAAGATCTTGGATGCTTATTATGATAGAAAGTGAATTATGCAAATAGGCTTGAAGTAGAAACTGATAACTCCAAACAAAGAAAGATGAGAAACGAAAAACACTATATTGGGTAGAAATGGAGAAATAGTTTATTTCACTAAGAAGAATGAGACACAATGCAACAAGTTGCATTATAACTGATACGCCTGACCAAAATGGTAATCATCCATGCAATGCAAGATAGGGACGACCTTACTAAAATCGTCCAGAGAGGGAAGGTCGTCGCTCAAAGACCTGAACACTCGTTCCCACTCTTCGCGGAACGGTTACGAGACATTAATCAACCTTCAGACCGTTGGGAATGGCAGCTCATCATTAACACCCAGCAAGGACGTTACAAGGCTAGATTAAAGCCTCCATCAAGACTCCACCAACGGCTAGAAGAAATGACCTGCAAGCACACATATATAAAGACTGAACCCCAAAAGGGGTGGGGTAAGAAAACACTCTAGCATACTACTCTCATTGTTCTCCTTTGTCAATCTTTCTGACTTTGGCATCGGAGACCTTTTTGCAGGCACAACACCGGCGAACTACTTTCTTTCGTTCGTCCACGGATTGCAGAGGATTGATTTGGCGAGGAACGGCTTCCATCTGGACGATCATAATCAACTGACGATCAATTCATCATCAATAACTTATGTATTTATAATGGCCTACATTTATCATACACATGCTAAAGTGGTTGTAACTGATAATAATAGAAGGATGTAACTACATAACAGAATATAAACTAATAATGCAACTAACCAATAACAAATAGTAGTTACATAACCAAGTAATGAAATCCATATTTATTAGCAAAAAAAAGAAAGAAAGTGAAATCCATATTTTTCAACATCATTATTATAATATAAAATTAACCAATTAGAACTATTTTTTAAGAATAAAATAATCGAAATTAACCAAACAAATTTTGATTAAATTACGTTTGATGTTTCTAAATAGTTTATGGTTTACTTGTGTTGTATAATTATATTTTCTATAAATTTTTCTGTACATAGTATGGAATAATGATTAGTTATTATTATTATCATCACATAAAACATTCTTTTAATATCATCTGTATGGATGAGATACGTAATGGTCAATGGGATGACCCTCTTTTTAAATCTAAAAAATCTCTCTACATTAACTACACAAAGGTTCTTTATTTTTATTTATATAATTAATTTTATTCCTTTTCATCATTTTTTGTTGATAGGTCATCTTTTTTCTTTGTACTACACATGTACTTTTAAATTTATTTTGTGACGGTTGAGAAAACATAGTATTAATTAATTGTAAATGATAAAGTGGTATCAATGGTGTTCTATATGAAAATCAAAAAACTTATTATTCCAAATGTTGTGAAAAATATTACATCAGTTGCATTATTCATAGGGAATTATTAGTGGAATAGTAGAGTCCATAAAGCAAGTTGCATTCCTAGGTTTACTTTAAAAAGAAAAAAAACAGTTGTGTGATTTGGTATTACAATTCTAGTAATGATAAATAAAATAGAGTACAAGTTAAAAAAAACTTTGCGTGACCACTGTAACTTCGCGTGACCACTGTACACCCTTGATATGATGGTTACTTCATAAGTATAAGTGTTTGTGGGGTATGAGGGGCAAGGGTTCAGGTTCAAGTCTCTAGAAGGAAGTTTCACACATATATACACTTAGATTATACAAGAGTAGAATTTCTATCTTGTATAACCAAAAAAAAAAAAAAACTTCGTGTGTTTAATTTTAAGCAATATTATACAACTCAATATCTTTTTATTGAAAGTAAATTTTGACAAAATTCACCATTAGATTACATTATTTTCGTACATTTTTTATGCTTGCAAAATTTCAAAACAATTAAGGGTCACTAACTTTTTGATCAATCAAATGTGTAAAGTTCAAGTTTTTATAATTTAAAATTATGCATCAAAGATGAGTTTATAGATTAAATAGTAAACAAAGTTTGATTGACATGAAATTTGGCATGCATGTTAAGAACATAAAGAACATGTAATCTAACGGTGAGATTTTCAATTTATTACTTCAATAAAAAGTTATTAAGTAGTATAACATTATTTAAAGTTACATCGGAGAATAATTCAATATTAACAAAGAAGGAGATGTTTTGATTCATCTCTATCTTCTAGAAAAAAAATCTAAAATAAAAAAGGAAGTGACGATGAGAGGATAATCATAACCCAATAATGAGGTTAGAATAATGCTACATGCTCAAAAAAATTGATAAGCTTTTCACATTTAATTGTTAAGCTAGCAAACTTTTGCTAATTCTTTTATGGATCCACATTTGACATTACATTTTTATTTATTGCTAACAATTTTTTCATATCAACAAGTGACAATTTTTTTTTCTATGTATATGAAGTATAAAATTTCCGATAATAGTGTAAGAGAAATGTTAACGAATACTCAAAGGGCTTTTATTAGTAAACCATTTTAGAAAGCTTTTTTATTTTTATGAAAAAATAGAAAAAAAATTAATAATTTGACAATTTTTTCAATTTCTCATAAAAGTGGTATAATTTTTTTTAAAAAAAATTTTTATTAATAATTGTTCTAAGAGCATGAGTTAATATGATTCATAGAGTAATTTTTAGGTACTTTTAAAGTATGGAGGATGATACACATTTCTCTTAGATTCATAATAATAAAATCAACTCATTAAAAGTCTACTATAAATATGAGAGAAAAAAACTCCATTTGTTCCGAGTACCTTAGAATTTTCCTAGAAAATAATGATACGAGCAACAAAAATTTCACCGGCAGGAACGAGACATAAAGAGTTGGTTGGTAGAGTTTTGGGACCCAACTCTTGATCGAGGGTGTCCCTACCATGGAATATCTAATCAGATCCTTCCGAGAAATGAAGTACTTTGACCATATTATGGATCTATTGGTTCGATCAGTTTAAGTGTTACATACCCTTTAATCTAAGCCGTCTGATTTTTATACATTCATTGGTCCACATTCCACAAAACCAAAAGCTTTTAGAGAGAGAAAGAGAGAGACATGTTGACTTCATAAAGGAAAGGGAAGTTGACGTCAAAGTCCTTACATCAGCCTAGGTCATCGCGTTTCTCCTTACCCAGCTGTTTCCTCTATCATTCCAAGAAACTTCTTTTTTATTATTTGTTTATTTCTAATTCCATTTTTGCTCTAAACCTTTTAGATATATATATACAAGCTATACATGTTGTCTTCCCTAACCCTCCAATTCCTACCTCCAACATCTCTCTCTTTTTGATTCTTGAAATTGAACCTTTTTTTACAACCTCCAACATTTCTCTTATCTCTTTCACTCTGATTCTTGGATTTAAATTTGGAGAAAAAAATGGCGGCCAAAAGATATTTTAATGCATCTGAATCAAATGAAGATCAGCCACCGGAGAAAAAGATGAAATCTAGACCTTCTTTTGCTTCGTAAGTGTTTAGACTTAGAGTTTTATGTTTTTTTTTTTTTTTTTAATATAGTTTCTTTATTGATTCTTAGAAGTTTCATTCTTGTTTTTGTTTAGAAGATGCTTTCTTAAATTGCACTAGGTATATATTAGAGTTTAGCTTCTTATTTCATCTTCTCGATCTTGACAGAGTTATTGGAGAAGTGGTTATGGTGAATTCACTACAGAATCTTTTCTCAGCATTGGAACCTTTGCTTAGAAGAGTGGTATGTTATGCTTATCTATTATTATCCTAATATATAAATCATCCTTATATATACACTTACATATGCTCCACAATAACGAGTTTATGTATGTGTACATATGATTAATCATGGATGTTCCAGTCCATGAGGCCAACAGGTGCAACTTGAATGAGATGGATGGTGGATCATAAGTTGGAAACTTAATATGTTGGCCGTAATTAAAGTATTAGAAAGTAATTTATGTATTCTTAAGTAAGTGGATGTGTTCTAGTTGTTTATTCATTGTTGAAGTGAACAAGCAACTTGGTGTATTATAAACTATAAACCCTTTTACCATTTTCCTATCAAAAAAAAAAAAAAAAAAAAAGAAAAAGAAAAAGAAAAAAACTATAAACCCTAATCAATATGTTGTATTGAATATGGTGCTCAACTTGGTGTATTATTCACTATTCTTGAACTACAATGATATAGTACTCTTTTCTCTTGTATAAATTGCTTAATATCACTATGATTTTAATTAATGAGACTTAACATTCATATGAGAATAAGGTATATATATACCATGTCAGTGTAAGTATTGAATTTTACAAATCAAATTTAGTTCTTTTTGTGTAATTATTTATGAAAATTCACTTGATGTTCTTAGGTGAAGGAAGAGGTGGAGCATGTTCTAGGACGCAGCACACGCTCCTTGCTAAGGTCCCCTTCATTGCGAATTCAAGCTCTAGAGCCATCAAGCTTGAAACTAAAGTTCAGTAACAAGCTTTCACTCCCCATATTCACCGGAAGCAAGATTGGAAGTTTTGACAACAATCCACTTCAAATATTTGTGGTAGACAATGCTAATCCAAATGTTCCAAGAATTCTCCCTCAACCAATCAAGATTGAAATTGTTGTTGTTGATGGAGACTTCCCTCAGGGGGATAGGGAAACTTGGACTAGTGAAGAATTCAACAACAACATTGTGAAGGAGAGAACCGGAAGGCGGCCATTGCTTACCGGAGAGTTAAATGTCACCATGAGGGATGGTTTTGCACCAATTGGAGATATAGAATTTACTGACAATTCAAGCTGGATTCGAAGCCGAAAATTTAGGGTTGGCGTAAGAGTGGTTCCAGGAAGCAATGGAGATGTTAGAATTTGTGAAGCCATGACTGAACCTTTTGTTGTCAAAGATCATCGTGGAGAATGTAAGTATCTAGCTTATAGTAATGACCTATAAATGATAAAATCCATAGTATAATTAAATTTTTTATTTTCATTAAAATTGATTAGAGTTTAGTATATAGTATAAGTCTAAGTGGCAAAATTATTTAGTATATTTCAAAAGGGATAATAAAATATTCATCACAATAATGACCTTAGTATAATTGCAAAAATATTCATAAAAAAAATAGTATAATTGCAAAAATATTTACCTTACCTTACCTATTAGAGCTTGAGCACTACATCAACTTGTTTGATTTATCATTATTATTTTCATGAACTTGTTGTACACATAAAATTTATTCATTTTATTTAATTAAGGTAGATACCAATCATAGAGACACAAATGAAAAGGGAGGGAGGGAGGGGGGGAGGAATCTGGGTCATGAGTCAAACCCATAGTGATGATCAAACCACCACCAAACCTATTAATTTGGTCCAATACTGAGAATATTGCTGACCCTTTTTTGTTGTATGTACTGACTCTTCCAAAGCGTTATAGGAGATGGAGACATTTTCCATTAATAGACATTTAAACCATATTTCACTACTTTATGTTTTGTGTGTGATAGCCTTGTTAGTCTTATGATTTCATTCATTTGCTTTATTGAAGTGGCCGGTGTTATCAAGGCCCACACTTGGAAAAAAGATAGACAACTTTTTTTTCTTCCTTTCACACACACACACACACACATAAGTTTAGAATCGCAATATTTTTTTTTTTTCATAACTTTTTGTATGACTCGTTGTAATTAATATAATAATAATAGTAATATTAGTGTTAGATTTAATTAAAATAATATTGCTTCAATTACAATAAATTATATCAAAAGTTCTAGAAAAAAAATCATGTTTATCTTGCACTTGATTGTGAATTTCCATTTCACTCTCTCTCACCAACCCAAATGAAATACTTTTAAGTCAGCAAACAGCTAATAGTTTTTCTCTACTAGTAAAATATAATTTGGGAAAAGATAACATATGGTCCCAACTGCAAGTTGGGACATTTGAGCCACTTATTCAAAACCCCACATGTGGATCCCTACCATCTAATTTGTGGTTTGTCTTTTTTGTTTCTCTAATTTTATTTTTATTTTTCTTCTAATTTTATTTTTTTCTACGCGTTTTGCCGGCCGTGGACTTGGTCAATGGATTCATAGACTTTTTGTCCATCAGATTGCAGCAAATCTTATCTTATATTCACATGAGACCCACCAAAATTTTTTACCCTCATTAAATTGTCTCTCTTTTTGATTAAGTAAAAAAAAAAAAATTTTGTTTTATAAAATTAGAGTGGTGAATTTTGAATTTTTTAATACTTTTCTTCATTTTTATCAAAACAATTTTTGAGTACGTCAAAGCATAAAAGCACCCAAAAAAAAAAAAAGAACAAAGAAAAAAGAAATACATTTACTGATTAAATTCTACTCTCTTATAAAGTGTACAAAAAGCATCATCCACCAATGTTGGATGACGATGTTTGGCGCCTAGAGAAGATCGGAAAAGATGGAGCTTTCCATAACAAGTTGAAATCTGAGGGCATAAAAACTGTACAAGACTTCTTGAAGTTGTCTATTGTGAACCCTCAATTACTTCGGAAGGTATATATTCAATTTTTCATTTCAAGTTCATCACAATATATCTTCCAGCTTCCAAATAATTAGAAATAATTTTGCAAACAGATTTTAGGTGTCGGAATGTCTGACAAAATGTGGGAAGCCACGATAAAGCATGCTAGGACTTGCGTTTTGGGCAACAAACAGTACGTTTTCCGGGGAAATAATCATTTGGTCATGTTAAATCCAATATGCCAAGTTGTGAAGGCTGTGATTGATGGCCATGATAGGGACCTAAGCAGTATTGATAGGGTATGACTACAATTTGCTAACCCTTTTCTTTTATAGTAAACATATATTTTTGTGCAAAAATTGTAAGTAATAAATATTTGTGTTTCACTAATGTGGGTGCTGTTTTTGGCATTTCCAGACCTACATTGAGAGATTAGTGAGGGAAGCATATGTGAACTGGAGTTCCTTAGAAGAGGTGGATGCAAGTTTGAATGAGACTGCCTTACTAACACAAGGTAGTTATAAATTATTTTTGCAAAGTTATGTAGCGTGTGCAACGATTGGATTTGGTGCTCATGTGCATTAGACCCATCAAACATTTGAGATATGTCTGCATCTCAACGGATTTAGTGCACAAGAGTATTGGATCCAAGCCGGTTCAATGCAGTTTATCTAAACATAATTATTGTGTTTGACATTAGTAACATGTACTTGAAAATTATAGGGGAAATGATGGAGCAATATCCCAATCATCAACTGACGATGGTGAAGCCATTTCAGCAACATGGATACATTGTTGATAGAGCTATTGATATGGGGTACGAATTGAATAGTGATCAGGCTGGATGCATTGACTTGACATATGTAAGCATGCCCAGTAGTAATATTGGAATCAACTATACCATTACAGAGTCATCATCGGACGGTGAATTAACACCTTCAGCTCCAAGGTCATTCCTCAGTGGGAATTGAAGGTGAATCATTGTCAGGTGTATATAGGCAATGCAGCCAATGCCACCCAAGGAGTTAGTGTTAGGGCATTAGTGCTGAAAATTTACGTGGTTTGAAAGTGCTTTTTTTTTTTTTTTTTAAGAAAAAATAATTATGTGCAGTTTGGGTTATTAAATTCATAATCAATGTAACAGATTGATTGCAAAGAAAGCAATTTCACAATTATATTGGGTCCCATTTCATATTTTCAAATTTCTTATTAACTTTGTTTCAAGCCCATTGGAATGTGGTGGCCATGGACCGTGGGTTTCTTTGTGTCAGCTTATAAGGCCCGCCCAGCAGAACTTTCAAGGTCAGTCCAGATTTGGGCCGAGCTAGTCTCTTTTAAAGTAAAAAAAAGGAGGAGATGCTACTAAAGTAATGGGCTTGGGTTCGACTTAGTTTTTTAAATAGTAATACTATCATTGCTCCCCGAGTGTTGGAATAGTGGTTTGTTATTATTAAGTAATGAAATCTCACATTACTTAATAATGATAAGAGTTAATGGGTTAATGTAAAATAATTTGGATTAAATCCATTGACTTAAACTTTTGGGTTAAGTGGTATCTATATTATATGGACATCTCAATTAGAGTCTTCCAAGATGTTATCTCCACCCGTATTGAGTAAAGATTCTATTAAAGGAGTGAGTTAATATAATTGCAAAAGTTTTATTATATGGAATATGGGGGATAAAATGTATAGTAGTATACAAAAAATTTATGTCTTGTTGGGCATAACTTAATGGGCTTGGGTTTGACTTAGTTTTATTTACGAGCGTAATGTATTCGGCTCATAAATCATAAAGGTCTGAGTTAATAAAGCTTGTATAAAATTTCGGACTGGGGCCTATTGTGTAAAACATGAGTGTATGGCCCTTCTTAATAAAAAGTAAAAATTAAAGAAATGCATAAAAAATCATTCACGTAAAACATTTTTTAAAAACAATTTTTAATTTTTTATATTTTTAGTGTTTCATGCAGATGAATCCTTTAGTAAACCAAAAATATATATATATATATATATATAATTTTTTTTTTCTCAATATATAGAAATTAAGGACAAACCGAGAAATAAGATACTAAGAGCCTGTTTGGTTTCATAAAGTGGTGTATCCACTTTTCATTTTCTTTATTTTATATTCAAATTTTAAATTTGAATATATAAAAAAAAAACTATTTTCACATTTGGTAATGTCTGGTAAGTTATTTTGAATACATAATTTGGGTATAAAATACATTATACTTGGGTTTGGTCATTATTTTCTATTTTTAAAAAAATTAACTTTTCTCACTCACATACATCACATCACTAAAAAAAACAAGTAAGTTTGTGTTTTCACAATATTTATAAATATGCAACTGTATTCGTATTCATAGAAAACAAAAACACTTAAAAGTTGTATTCATTTTTGTATTTCAAATCCAATTTTTAGGATACTGATAATGAAAATTGAATACAAATGTTAAAATAAAACCAATTTTTTAGTGGTGGGACCCACTAAAAACTGAAAATGAAAACAAAAAATAGTTCTTTTTTCAACTAACCAAATAGGCCCTAAGACTTTCAAGCAACATTACTCTTTTATTTACACTTCATTGATTTCACTATAAAATGCTTTTCGGTAAACATTATTTTTTGCATTTTCAGGTGTTTGTTTCATTTTAAAATTTGGTCAAATTTAAAAATATCTTCTATTCACGGGAAAACTCTTTGTAAAAAATTGTAAAATGTTGTACAAAAACAAAAGGTTTGACATTCACATTCTCCTTCCCTTCCCTCTCCTTTTCTCTTCCAAACCCCCACCACTTCTCTTCTTTCTCATTTTTTGATTCTTTAATTTTAAAATGTTTATTTTTAAATTTTCAAAATTTTGAAATATAATAATTAGTCCATCTATCTACATTTTGTCAATTTATTGTTTTCTATCCATTTCTCACTCGCATTTTTTACCCCTTAAAATATGAGATCAGTTTGATTTTAGTTCATTAAATATGGGATTGGTTGGATTTGAGTCCTAGGTCGGATTGATTTTGATCCTTTAAGTGGGATGTCTCAATATTTTGTTAATCACATAAACTTAGAAAAGATAGAATGAATAAATTTTTACATTTTAGAATTGGGGACCGTACATAACAAAAACCACATTTAAGAGACAAAAAAATAATAATAATAAAAACCCTTACTATTCAAAAGAAATCATTTATAATGATTAAAAATCAGTTACATCAAGACTTGCTAAACTTGAAAACTTAGCTGTAGTGTCTAATGTAGTCTGTTTGAATGGGCAAATCGGTATAGGCACATTGAAAATGAACTCCTTTCTCTTTATCTCACATAGTCGTATCACATGCAAGTGGAGCAACAAGTAAACTTCTTATTTTGGGGAATTAGTAGGCACATGGTAAATGCACATGCATGGTAAAGACTTTGTTATGGTGTTTAGTAAATAGTGGAAATAGTAAGATATACGACGGCAAGATATATAGAAAGGGTGAATCGGGATAGATCAGTAGGCAGGCATGTTCTAAATACAAACAAACATATAATTGAAAATAGGTTCTGAGCAAATCAATTTACAACTGGACAAAGTTTAGTCACAAAATTTGTTGTAGTCTTAAATTACAACCTTACTCAATAAAATAAAACTAACTACATATTTTGAAAATTTAATTGTTGAATTGCATGTTCTTTACTCTCTTAATACACATGTCAAATTTTGTGTCAATCATATATGTTGTGAAATTTAGACCTCGGTTGATAAAATTAACAAGTTTTAAACTCAAATTGTTAATTAGATTTATTATTAATAAACCTTGTTAAATCAAACTAACATTAATATCATGTCAATATCATGCATAGTGAAAAATTAAATAAGACAAGATATGATGACTCAGAAAAACTAATGAAATAAATTAGTTTCACAGTAAAAAAAAACCTAGAGGGAAACCTTCCTGAAAAGCAATCCACTATAATAAAGAGAAGTTTCAGATCTAGTACAAAACCTTTGTCCCTAGACTCTACAATCCCCGTAGAGCAGAAACCTTCTACCGCTTCAGAATCTCTGAACTTTTCAATATATGAACGCCATCCTTTTGCACGGATTCTAGTATGTGACTAACCAAAGATGCACGACTCCTAGTATGTGACTAACTCATCAACTTGAAGAAAATATTGGCTGCAAAGTTCTTTACTTCATCAACAATGAAGATCAAGAAGTACTTAGTTACAAAACCCTATGGCACAAAAACGTAGTAGCTTTTTTTAGAGGGAATAAGGCATTCGGTCAACTTTTGCATGTATTCTCCTTGTATACTCTTATGTGACGACCTTTAAAATAAACCTTATATATTTCTAATTTTGTAATTCTCAATAGATACAGCTGTCGAGCTATCTGTCAAGATCTTGATAGATGCTATCTGTCGAGACTCATTAAACCTTGATAGATAGTATTTGTTGAGAATCTGTCGGGAATTTGTCCAGCTTTAATGAACAACCCTTCTTCACTTATTTCTTGGTCCAATCTTCATGGTTTTAATACTTGGTTTGAACAACATGTTTCTTGAAGTACTAAACACATCCTAGATTTACCCAATTACAAGTAAAGTGCGTTTTGTCAAGGAATTAGCCAATTCTAAATGACATATGTTCATAACATGTTCCACATATGCCCTAAACGAAAATCAGATCTAAAATTTCTAATTTTGTAATTCTTAATAGATACAGCTGTCGAGCTATCTGTCAAGACCTCGATAGATGCTATCTGTCAAGACTCATTAAACCTCGATAGTTAGTATTTGTTAAGAATCTGTCGGGAATTTGTCCAGCTTTAATGAACAACTCTTCTTCATTTATTTCTTGGTCCAATCTTCATGGTT
Organism: Quercus lobata; assembly: GCF_001633185.2. NCBI lineage: Eukaryota > Viridiplantae > Streptophyta > Magnoliopsida > Fagales > Fagaceae > Quercus > Quercus lobata. Next base: position 25,873,247 of record NC_044913.1, read on the forward strand.
TTAATACTTGGTTTGAACAACATGTTTTTTGAAGTACTAAACACATCCTAGATTTACCCAATTACAAGTAAAGCGCGTTTTGTCAAGGGATTAGCCAATTTTAAATGACATATGTTCATAACATGTTCCACATATGTCTTAACCATCTCCCCCTTTGGAAATCCGTGACAAAACCACAACAAATAAATGAACATATGAGAGAAGTCATAAATCACTCAACTTATACTCATTTGTTGAATGCAATAAAATCTATCCTAACACAAACTCTTGAAAAATTTTGCAAAAAGAGAGTTGATGGCAAGAAAGACTTTGATAATCTATATTTCTGAAACACTTTAAACAAAACTCATCACGGTATCTTAGTGTGAAACAGAGATAAAAGATTGCATACAATAAAGAAACATGTGTATAAAGAGAGAAAAGAAACAACACATGTAGAGGTAGGTGAAGAAGACATACATCATATATATATATATATATATATATCAAAGATAAGCACAATGTATATAAAAATGGTTACAAGACCCTAGAATCCAGGGGCATCTGATAGGGTTGACGAAATTGTCTACAGACGAGATAGGCCTTACTAACGAGACCATTCCCTGGTGAAGAGTCTAACCCCTACTCATGTCACTGACGAAGACAGCTGGATCATTCAATGCCACCAATAACACCTCAGATGGTTATAGGACCAACTGTACAGATCGTTGAGAGCACATTAAAAGCTCCATTACAAGGTAGGAGGCGTTACCAAAGGAAGACATTAATATCACAATGCCAAGCACAACGGCTAGAATCCAGAGCAACATATATAAAGCTCCCTACATTGCCACCACAAGGTACAAAAAAAAACACATAGATACTCTAAAACAATATCAATTGCCATTTTACTGTTTTATTTCATTTTACAACATACTCTCTCGTTCTGACTTTGGCATCGGAGGCGCTGTGGCAAGCACCACACCGGTGACCATTGTTATGGAAGCAGTCTCGTCAACTTTGCCAGCATCCAGGGGAGGATTTGGATCCATCTGGGCACATTCGATTCAACTGACAAAGTCACGCTTCATCAACCCTCATCTTCTTCTTAACATTACTTTCACCATCATACTGTGGCGATGATGAACACGTTGTGGAGTGCAGTCATCCCTTTGAGTGTGGAAGCATCAAAAACATTTCTTTCCCTTTCTGGGGAGATAATCGACCTGTATATTGCGGTCGTGAATGGTTCGAGCTCGAGTGCCACAACAGTTAATACTCTGTTATCAAATTTGAAGCTCTGGAGTTCCGTGTACTAAACATCAACCAATCTCGTCATATCACGACCATAGCAAGATTGGACCTCTGGAATAGTCCTTGTCCTCAAAAGTTCTTCAACACCACTTTGAATTTTACCAACTTTGATTATTACGCTTCAACCCCTTCATAACCTAACATTATTTTACGGCTGCCCTGCTCAACTCAACAGATCAGTACAGAATTGGTTTAGGTGCGGCTTAGGTGTTGGTGACACAAATAATACCGCTTACTTTGTAGACGAATCTATCTCGAGCAATCCGGATGAACAGCACGAGGATTGCAATACAAGTATCCATGTTCCAATTTTTCAGACTGCTGATCTTATTAACGACTCTGTACGTGGGTGGAGTTGTGGAGGGACTTCAGAAAGTATTGAATCAAGGGTTTGATGTCGATTACAAATACAGTGCCATGCCGGTTGTCTGTGTGGAGTGTAAGGAATCAGGTGGGTAACGGGGTTCGTCTTTTTGTCTTTTTCCAGTGGGTTCCACTTAAATTCTATATTTGAAATTAAAATTAAATGATTCTAGGTCAACTAATCCGACATTCAATTTTATAAAATATTAATACGTGCATTTATGAGTAGTGGACGCTTTTTTTCAATTCAATTTATACTAACTCAACACTTTAATTTGGTTAATCACTCGTAGTTGCACAAATAAGTACCTTATGAAATTGAATGTAAAGCAGGTTTGTACATAGTGTTATTGTAAACATGATAAAGTTATTACAATTTTTGTTACAAAAAATATACAAACTAATGTAATAATAGATGTGATTAGTTTTATTCAACAACATAATAAATTAATGTTTGACTAATTTTTTTATGAGTAGTGACTCATTAGCCTGCAAAACTTATGTAGTAAAATTTATAGATCCTTATTAATAAATCCAAATATTTTCCCTCCTGCAGTTACAAACTTACAATTACGTTAAATGTAGCTCCTCCACTAATATTTTTGCCTTTTATCTTTGGACTTTTTTTACAATTTCAAACTCCAAATGTTTGATACTAATCCAAATTTTAACTAATTAACAAAATAAGAAAAGAAATGTTGAACTCTACATAATTTTTTCTAAAACATTGAATGCATTGATGTACAAATACAAAAATATTGTTATATTATTTGCAATTTTATATTGATTTATTTTGTCAATTTATTTTAGGTATAGTATTTAGGTTCTGTTCCTTAGGTTTCTTTCTTAAAATTATGTCATGTGAATTTTTTCTCATGGAATAGAAGTGTAATTTTCTATTAAACAACCACATGATTAAATCTTAAAAGGGGAACTTAAGGAACAGCACCTAAGGTACTGTACCTAAGTTATATCCTAAATTTTATGTATGTAAAGTAATCCTTTATTGAGTAAGTTCAAGTAGTTATGCAAAAAATAAATTTAAAATTGACATTTTGACATTTATATTAGATTTGAATGACAATTACTTTAGCATAAAATTGTTTATTTATTGTCTAATTAATATTGATTAATTTTTTTTAATTAATAGAAGTGACGATCTGTCAACCTAATTTCCTTTTTTGAAGGGCTAATAATGGGCTAGTACCCAATTTTTTTAGTTTAACGGGCGCCTGCCGAGGACTATGTTTGGGAGACAAGAAGAATTTTCTTGGGGCAGATTCTAAAATATCACTTAAATATAATTTTTTTTTTTATTAAAAACAAAATGGCGTAGAACAAACATATATGAGTAATTCACTAATAGCTCGGTGTCTGATAACAATCAGTAATTCACTAACAAGTTAATCATTCCTAAATCTAAATCATCGTGTGTATGTAAACAAGGGAAGTATGATCACAAAACAAAATCTCAAGTTTATACAACTTTCTAATCCAAAAAAAAAAAAAAAAACCAAAATTTGAAATTCCGGTTGATTTTGTCAACAATTAACAAAAGCATCTATGTTAGAAATCTATAATATGTTGTCATATAATCTATCAGGGTGGTGGAATTATCTTTGTTCTAAGCAATTTCTTCGATGAGTCCCTTTCTCCTTCCTACCGTTAAGGGTTTTCAATTAATATACTTGCTAACTAGTGGTTCGTTTTCGTTGTCATCATTCATTGCATAAGACACTACCACCCATAAATCCCTACTCTTTTTATAGCAATTCACTTTCCAAAAGGAAAGAAAATGTCCTAATGAATTATCAACTAACAAAAGGAAAGAAAATGCCCTGATCTTCAGGTTCTTAAATTGTCTTTGCTTGGACCCGTTCTTGGTCTTAGCCATGGGCCACATTTGGTTCCTTTTCGATGGTTGATAATTTGGCACTGTTAAGAGAAGAAAATTTCCGGTCCAATGATGAATCTTCATCAATTTATTAGTAGGACCCATTATAATGAAAAAAGAATAAGACTCCATTGAAAACAAGCAAGTATCTTGAATGACCAGTACCCATAATTAATGAGGGATGACCAGTCTGTAATATATATACAACCAATAGTGGGGGAGTCTTTTGGCTGAATATTGCTAAATTTGAAGTTAATTTGTGTTATAGGTACTGTTTCAACTTATTTAGGAATCTGAGGAAAGAGAGTGAATTTCGGCAATATCATTGCCGAAATTCAACAAAAGTAGGAGAGAGAAATTTTTGATTTTCGGCAACACCATCACCGAAATAGGAGGGAAAATTTTTTATTTTTTTTCCCTCCTATTTCGGCAATGCCATTGCCATATTTCACTTTTTTTTTTTAAGAAATGATATGTGCACACAATTTTTACAATATTTTTACAACATTTTTACAACAAATCACAGGTAATTAGTTATTATTAGTTAAAATTTGAATTTAACACTGAGATTATTTTTTTAATCCAACAAATATAACCTGCCACTTAAAATTTGTTGTAAAAATATTGTAAAAATCGTGTGCACATATCATTTCTTAAAAAAAAGAAAAAAAAAAAAAAAAGAAAGTGAAATGTGGCAATGGCATTGCCGAAATAGGAGGGAAAATTAATTTTCCCTCCTATTTCGGCAATGCCATTGCCACATTTCACTTTCTTTTTTTTTTTTTTTTTTTTTTTTTTTTTATATTTAAGAAATGATATGTGCACACGATTTTTACAATATTTTTACAACAAATTTTAAGTGGCATGTTATATTTGTTGGATTAAAAAAGTAATCTCAGTGTTAAATTCAAATTTTAACTAATAATAACTAATTACCTGTGATTTGTTGTAAAAATGTTGTAAAAATATTGTAAAAATTGTGTGCACATATCATTTCTTTAAAAAAAAAAAAAAAAAAAAAAGTGAAATGTGGCAATGGCATTGCCGAAATAGGAGGGAAAAAAATAAAAAATTTTCCCTCCTATTTCGGTGATGGTGTTGCCGAAAATCAAAAATTTCTCTCTCCTACTTTTGTTGAATTTCGGCAATGGTATTGCCGAAATTCACTCTCTTTCCTCAGATTCCTAAATAAGTTGAAACAGTACCTATAACACAAATTAACTTCAAATTTAGCAATATTCAGCCAAAAGACTCAATAGTGGGGTATGCAGAGTCTTGCTTATTGACTTATTAACTTGAAAGTGATAAAGCCTTAAATGAGATATTTTTGCGTTGATATTTGTGCTTCAAATTTCTAGCCCGATTTTAGCCTATTTTTGGACCTATTTTTTGGATGTATTTAATTGTCACTTTGAAATAACAGTTTACGAAATCACTGTATTGCAGCCGCCTCTGTATATTTCTCCCTCACATGGTAAAAATCGCTTCAATTTTGCGGACGTAACATATAGCTAAATTACGTAAATCTTGAATCATGTGGTTGTTTTTTTGTAAATTTTTTTTTTTTTTTTTTCACATCTCACAAAGTTCTAGAAATTAAATTAAATTCCTAACACCGAAGATATTTAACTTTTTGTTAGCCTTACAATATTTTGCCTCATAAGCTTTTGACACCTCATAATTTTACATTTCATTAATCTATTATATTTTTAACTCACTTGCCCATGTTGTCATGTATAAGCATCCAAAGGCCTAGCTAGTTTACATCCCACTTGCAATAAAGCATAACATTGGCTCTGATTAAAAAAAAAAAAAGAAACAAAAAAAGAAGAATTAGCATAACATTGGCCTTATAGCTACCTTGGCCGCGCACAGTAACCTAGTGTTGGTCACTCTGTGTGGCCCTTATTGTCCTAGTTATGCAATTGTTGATACTCAATTAAGCTTTTCACTGTAATCAAGAGTTTTGTAGTTCAACTCATTGGCACTTCTTAATATTTTCAATAAAAACATTAGGACTTAAATATCAATACTCTCAACAATTGAATTATTAATAATATATATATATATATATATATATATATATTAAGTTCTTCATTGTAGCGACAAAAATGGAAGGTCTTGGGAGAAATCTTTCACTCCTCCGGGAGAAGTTTGCCCACCTATCACATAGGGAGTGGCAGAGGAATGAATAATTTCACCTTGTCTTGGGCTCCCTAGTTATGCAGGAAAAAATTCACGAGAAGAAAATAACATTTGCTTCAAAAAAAATAAGTTTGAATCCGTAAGGGTTGCTTGAATTCATGGGGAGAGTCATTGGAATCCACTGATAAAGCGAGAAATACTCTGAAATGTTATTATATTGAAAACTGGACTGAGATTTTGTTTACAGGCTTGGAGACTCTTTAAAGGCTCCATAAAACTAGATTAACAAGAAAAATCTTCTAAAATATATTCTAACTGATAGCCAACCATAATAGAACTTAAACAACATTAAATACACCTAAAATTAAGGAAAAAATAACCCTAAATTTAAAATTCTGAAAATTACATTAAAATATCAAATTTAAAAAATAACAAAAATTAAATTACAAATTTTGTCCTACATCACCTGACCAGGTATCATTTTTGTGTCCTCTAGTAATTTCCAAAATGGAAGGTAATTATTGGAACTACTCTAGTAAGTTATCTGTTCTACACCATGATCGAGCTCTGCAACACCATTGACAACATTGCGTAGAGGAACACAACAAGAAGCACCAAAAAGTAGAACGCTGACTTCTCCTTTGGCCAGGGAAAACTCTTGCGATTGAAGCGGGTTAGGTGAGATATTAGACTACGGAGAAGAACCGGACGATCCGAGTCGGACTTGAGTCAGTTCCGCTTCAGAGGGAAACGATTGCAGATTGAGAAGAAAGCATCACCGCCTTCTCCACCGCCACCACTCTCTCTAGTGCCAGGCGGAGACGAGCTTTGTCCAATGGAAAAATTATTTTTTTCTCGAGAAAGTGACAGAAAAAAAAGAAAACGAAAAAGAAAAAGAAGAGATTGAAAAGTTTAGTTATGGAAATTGGAAGAGAAATTTTGAGATATGAATAGTGATTGCCAGAGATTTGAAATTTTTAGGTTTTGTGAGAGAGAGATTTGAGCGAAGAGAGAACCTGTGAAGCTATGTTCTATAAAACTATGACTTGAACAGTAGCCCTATATAAGTTCAGTGTTACTGATTTTCAACATTTATTATGACCGTTGGTAAAAGATGTAGGTGCGGTTTGGATCCGCATTTGCTGCATCCCGTTTGCAAAAATTGCGTGTTTCAATTTTTTTTTTTTTTTTCTTTTTTGGCTTTTAGTAATAAAGGTTAACTTTTCAACTATAAACAGTACATATAAATGTACTATTTAATCAACAGTTGGGTACAACTGTGAAAATTTAAGGTTTTATTCACACTTTTTAGTGATTGTGGATAAAAATATGTTGAAAATAGTCAAGTTTGTTGTAGTGATATCAACAATCTTTTCCTAGCTAGGTATCATGTGGGTGAGATCAGCAAAAGGCTCCTCATAGAAGGGCCTTAAATAGTTTAAGGTGATAAATTTAACAATTTTTTTTAATATTTAAATATCAATTAAGTACAATATATTTAATTTTGTATTATATACTTTTTATTTAAAAACCATTCTTCTTATGTTTTGAAATTGAAAATTATTAATCATGTGTCTTGCTCTCATCTCTTAAAAACCATTGTGCCTTTACTTGGCTAAGTATCATGCGTTTTGCTTTCATCTCTTTTTTTAATTGATAATAACTAATCTACATAATTTTCTTGTGACAAAATCATCCTTAAATAGGATAAATCAATTTTAATTTTAAAAACTTCTTTATGCAAAAAAAATTGTAACAAATAGAGTGAGTGAAATTTTATAAATAATTGGCTTAAACCAAAAAGTTAAAGTTATGGTTTTTTTTTTTAATTACCAATTAACCAAATTATGTGGATCGCAATTATGATGATTCAAACCACAAGGTCAAAAAGCACGAAATTAAAAATTAATAAAAATAAAGGAATGAACACAGATTTTGTGGCAAAGTAAAAAAAATTAGAGGGATCCCGTTAGGTTGAGAACCTAGGCAAAAATTAGGGATTGTACATGAAGGAGGAGAGGGCTCCTCACAAAAAAATTTGCTTCCTTCCTATGAAATGCATCCAAGCCATTGAGAGTATCAGCCAAGATGATGCCCACAAGGTTCCCACCCTTCAGATCACCAATCACCAAACACATTCTTCGATCAAGGTGACCCGTCTCTTGTACCAAGAAGTATCTTGCAAGGATACACAAACAGAAGACATTAAGATAGTAGGAACGTGGTCGCCAGTCACAGGAATAGTTAGCCTAGAGAAGTATGTCTCAGATTCTTTTCAAGCCTAGCATTACTGCCTCTTTATTTCTTTATGGAGAATCATGCTTGCCCTCTACTAGTGTCTCATGCCATGGAGGATTGGCAAGCTAAAGATTTTAATTTATTACCCATATCATAAGTAATACATTTTTTTTTTCAATACAAGAAAAAATGTTTATTACAATGAAAAAAAATCATTGCAATAACATTTGTGTCATTGCAATGTTCGATGCGAGTTGTTGCAAAAAAACTTGAGGAAATAGATATATGCAACAAAAAAAATTTCATTGCAATAAACTTCAAACATTTTAATAAGTACTTTGATACAATTATATATATGTTGTTGCAATAAACAATTTACTGATTTGAATATTTTGTAATAATATACTCTTACTCCAAAAATCTTATTGCAATAAGAAATAATTATAATCATGTTATTGAAACGATATATTCATTGTAATAAAAAATTATTTTATGTTTGTCATTGAAATAAATTGTAAAATAATTGATACTAGGTTATTATAATGATAACTTAATGTACAAACCAGGAATCATCCCAAAGCTTTTCAGCTTAATAGTGATTTAGGATTGTCAAGTAATATGACCATTGAAGAAATGAAATGGTGAGGAAGATGATCATAGTGGGCTTGTGGTGCATACAGTCATACAGACAAATCCATTTAATATGCCATGCGTGAGTAAGATTGAAATATTAGAAGGAAACATAGAAGGCTTGCAAATCCCTCCAAAGCCTGTTTTGTCTTCTCCATAAAGAACACTTGCAGAAGAATCCTTCACCACATTAGTATTATGCAAATATATTTCTAGGTAAATTTTTATATGAAAAATCTTACGTAGTTTAAATTAGATACGATATGAGATATTCGTGGCATAACCATTTGGTGTTTTAATATAATTCAAATACCCTCAAGAAATAGTTTCTTTCAAAAGACTAATTAGTGTGTAGGTCGATGTAGTATTTAGCTATGGCTACTACTAAGGCTATCCATTTATTATTTATGATTTTTGGCTTTTGCTAGAATGTGGTTCATGATTTTTTTTATTTTTTTTACCATTCAAAGGGAGGAACAAGGAACAGTACTAGTTACAAAAGTCTGGATTAGACTAGCAATGGTGTGTAGGCACTCTAGTTGCCATATTAGCTACAAAATAGACAGATTCAAGGACAACTTTGGGAACCAATATCATCTTAGAAGTGCATTATGGTGAAGGAAAATCAAATTAGCAGCTAATGTTTTCTCCTACCAATTTGGTGCTCTTTCTCTGTTGGACATTTGGACTAAACTTTTGCTATTGCTAAGGAATATCACACGGTTAAAACCCATATTCCTTGCCTTCAAAGCTACCTCCATCAAAGCTTCAAGACCTGCCCCATAAGCTGAACTTGCTGCACAACTAGCTACACCAGAGAACATGATCTCTCCCTGCAGATTCTTAGCTTCATAAGCATAGGCACTCCTTCTAGTCTTCTTCAGCTTAGCACTTGCAATATTGATTATAAGCTGCCAAGGCTCTGTACATGGATGATAGCCCGAAGCTGAATGCATTGACTACTTTCTGGTATTTGAATTTTTTGTGAATGTGACTTGGTACCTGCAAGAAAGATTTTGAGTAGTTAATATCACTCCCATTGGATTAGGTAGTTTGCCTACATGAAGCACCGTGTTTCTGTGGTTCTAGATAGTCCATAAGATGGCTTGAAGATATCCCATTGATTCAGTCTCTAATTTCTTGTGTCTAACCAGTAAATTTCCAATCCAATGCTGCACTGTGATATTAGAGAGGTCAGTGGTATGAACAGCTAAAGGAGATCCATGCCAACAGGCTCTGGTAAAGGAACAATGCAAAAAAAGGTGAGACGTGGATTCTTCCTCTGAGTTGCATATGGGAAAGCTATTAGAGGTAGAGATACCTCTATCTTTTAGAGTTAGGAAGGTAAGGAGACTATCATGCATCAACTTCCACACAAAATTGCTGATTTTCAAGGGCACCCCCACCTTCCAAATAAGGTCCCAGACTTCTCTATGGAATTGGTCGCACCTGTCATGGTTGTTTTTTTTTTTTTTTTTTTTTTTTTTTTTTTTTTTTTTTTTTTTCGGGTTTTTGGGGGGGGGGGGGTGGTTATAATGGGAGTCTTTAAGAAGTAAACTGTAAGCTCTCTTGACATTGAAATCTCCTAAGTTGGAATATTTCCAAAGGAGTTTATCATTGGCTGATCCTGTCTTTGAGAGTAGAATTTTCAAAATATCAGACCACTAGGGGTATTGATAGATGGTCCGAACCATATCAGCTTTCCAAGTATTGTTGCTATGGTTAATTAGATCAGCTACTATACTTGTGTGTAATCCTGGATTCTTAAGATTCTATGATGGGCAGTGAAACCAGTTTCGGTGGTTTAGTGGGATTTCAAAACTTTTTCCAATACACCATCTTCCTTCTTTGAGTTTGGGGTTATCATTTTTAATGATGCTTCTCCAATACCAAGAATGATGTGGCTTAGGTGTGCAATCTTGTATGGATCCTGTGGGAAAGTATTTTGCCTTGAATGTTTTTGTAAGAAGGGATTGGGGGTTGTGGTTTATTCTCCAAAATTGTTTTGCAAGCATTCCCTAGTTCATCAGACTGAATTTCTTAAGTCCTAGTCCCCCCTCTTTCTTGGGTTGACATATATTGTCCCAATTAATTAGGTGTAGTTTTCTCACCCTTAATCATGACCCCACCAAAAGGCTCTAACTATGGAATCCATCTTGTTGCAAGTGGTTTCAAGTACTTTAAAGCAGGAAAATGTGTATAGAGGAAGGGTTTAGAGAATAAAGGAGATAAGGTTTGTTCTACCAGCTTGGGAAAGCAATTTTGCTTTCCATCCCTGTAGTTTCGAGGTGAATTTGTCAATCAAGAATTGGAAGCCAGCAACTTGATTACCCTTTAATTTAAAGTTAATGCCAAGGTATTTACTTGGGTTCTGTACCAGATTCATCTATAGTGACCTGGTAAGAGATTCCTAGTCATCTCTATACATGTTAGGGGAACAGAAAAGGTCAGATTTTGAAAGATTGATACTTTGACCTGAATGAGAGCAGTACCAATCTAAGATGTGTTGGATGCTAGCTAGAGATTTATTGTCCTTCTTAAAGAAAAGTAGGGAGTCATTAGCAAACAAAAGGTGTGTGAAGGAACAACCATTTCTACCTATTTTGATCCCAGTAATATCCTTTGAATTTTCTGCTTTCATGAATGCTAGAGATAGGATGTTGGCACACATGAGAAAGAGATAAGGGGATATGGGATCCCCTTGTCTAAGGCCTTTAAAAGGTTTGAATGACTTAGTTATGCTACCATTCACTAGTAAAGTGTAATGCACTATGGTAACACACTCCATGATCCATGTTATCCACTTTGGTTGAAATTTCATAGCTATCAGATCTGCTTTCGAAAAAATTCCAATCTACTCTATCATATGCTTTGCTCATGTTGATTTTTAGAACCCCAAAGTTGTTTTTTCTATCCTTCTTTTTCCTAAGAATATCAAGAGTCTCATGAGCTATAAGAATATTGTCAGTAATGTTTCTTCCTCGTATGAAAGCATTTTGATAGGGGGTGATGATACTATCCATGTAGGGTTTAAGTCTATTTACAAGGATTTTTTTATATGACATTATAGATTACATTGCATAGATTTATTGGCCTAAAATGTGTAACATCATCAGGGAAAGTAGTTTTAGGTATGATTGTAATATATGTATGGTTAAAGGATTTGAAAAGTGAACTTGAGTGGAAGAATGCTTGAATAGTGTTGAATATATCTATCTTGACAGTGCTCCAGTATTCCTGGAAGAATAATGCAAGGGCCAGGGATGCCATCTAGTCCAGGAGCTTTATGTGGACCCAGCCAAAAGATGGTAAACTCAATCTCCTCATTTGTCACTGGCCTATTAAGATTAAGGGACTGCTGTATTGAGAGTTGTGGGATAGGTTGTGAGCTAAGCTCTTCTCAAATACTTTCAACACTAGTAGGACTTGTAGCATCATAGGACATCTTGAAGTGGTTCACCAATATGTTTTCAATAACCTTAGGGTTTTCTGTTAGGTTTCCATCTCTGTCTTTCAAGTGCAGGATTCTGCTCCTAGCTCTTCTTTGCTCGACCACTTTTTATAAAATCCTAGTATTTCTATCACCCAATAAGGTCCAATCACTTGTAGCTTTCTGTGCCCACAGTAACTCTTCCCTATTAAGCAACACTTCCGGTTCTTTCCTGGTTGCTTTCTCCTTCCTCACATCCTCCACTAAATTAATTGAATTTTGAATATTCTGAAGTTGAACATGTTTCAATTTAATCTCACATTCAACCCTTCCAAAAACCTTCTTGTTCCAGTCAAGTAAACAAGTTGAGTGTGCAGATTATTATACATTTTTTGAAGTTTACTTCAAAAAAATTGAACCATTGTTATTTTTTATTCTATTAGTACATGAAAGCCAAATATATCAATGATTAAAGTAACCAAAAGTCGAAAGAAAAATGGTAATTAGCAATTAGTGATGAGCATTTAGCAAAGATGAAATGACATAATAATTCTGACATAAATTTCAATGGTGGGACGGTGTTAGTGGAGGAGAGCAGCAGCCAGCAAACCTTCAAAATAGTTCGACCAAGGTCAGAGCTTTGTAAGTGAAAATGTCAATAAAATGAAATTGGGCTCTTAAGTGGCTCCGGGCCGTTTGAGCTATTTTACTAACAGTTATTGGGCTCTACTTTTTTATCACAAAGCTTAAATCATGACTTTTACATCCATTTAGATCAGCTTATTTTGCTGAAATTGAAAACTTTTTATTAAAAGTTTTGTAGATAAAAGTAAAAATTAGCTAAAATAGTACATTAAAAACCATAAATGGTATCAACAAGTGCAGCGAGACTCATTTATAGTAGCAAAAATAAGCTGAATAGTAAAATAAGTTGGCAAAAATAATTTATGCCAAATGCATGTGTTTGAATACCGCATATTTTGTTGAAACTGAAAAATTATTGTCGAAAGTACTGTAAATAAAGGTAAAAGTTAGTTAAAATAGTACAGTGGGATCATGAATAATACCTAAAAATGCCGTGAGGCCATGAATAATAATAAAAATAACTTAATAGTGAAATAATTTTAATTTTTTGTCGTAACTCAAACGTACACCTAATTTCAATTGATTTTTTCCTTAAAAGACGGTTGCATCCAATTTGTCAACTCTGACTTATAAGAGCATCAGCAGTTGGCTTGCTATATGCCAAATGTAAAGTACATTTGGCATTCAGGCCCAAAAACTGCTCAGCAATGGGAAGGCCAAATTGGAAAAGACCAATTTTTTTTGAGATATAGTTATAGTACCATCTTAAATGTAAGATGATACTATAGCTGAATGGGATAATTTTTTTTTCTTTTTTTTTTAATGCTTGAGGTCCTTTTAAACCCGAGAATTTCTCTCTCCTCTCTCACTTCTTTTCTTCTTTTCTCTCTCTTCCTTCTCGCTTTCTCATTTGCTCCATGCCTAGTTCAAACCCAAGACTTTCCGATGCCCCTCTCTCACCAATAAGTTAGAAGCTTCTCTCTCTCCGATGATGGGTAACGGTGGCCACCACCAACACAAAACCCATTTTCTTCAAACCCAAAATCGATTACCCATGGTCTCGATGGTGGCGGTGTGGGGGTTGGTGATCAATGGCGGATGGATCATAAAATTGGGGTAGGTATGCTGAGTTGCTCCAGATGGCTAAGAAGCACGGGCTCAAAGTCCAGGCCGTCAAAGGCCATGGGTGGCTGGGTTTTTTATCTTTGAGTTTTTATGGTTGCTAGTGAGAATAGATGGGTTTGGGATGAATAAAGATGGCTACGACAGAAGTAGGGGATGGCTACTGTGGCGGCAGTGGCAGCTTGAAGATTGGGTCAGTGGCTATTTGGTAGCTGTTGTGGTGGTGAGTCGGCGTGACTGTGGGTGATTTTTTGATGGTTGGTTAGGTTTCTGTTGATTTGGGTGATTTTTTGTTGTGATTTGCTTCTTTTGATTTTGCTAGATATGGGTTTGCTAGAAATTGAGGCCGGTGCTAGAGGTTGAAGGAGAAAGAGAGGAAAAAGAAGAGAAAAAGAGAAGTAATAAAGAAAGATTAAAAAATAAAATTTTAATAAAATGATAAAATAATAAAGATTTAGAGCATTCACATCAGCTCGTTTAAAAGATTCCGTCTATTTTACACCAAAAACCTACTTTTTCTATTTTACACTATCACTTTTACAAAACACCCACATCAATTCATCTATTTTATCACCCCTCTTATTTAAATAATTAATTTAATTAATTATTTTATTATTTCTCTCCCTCACCCTTTTAGTACGCGCTCTCTCTCCCTTTCCCTCATATTTTCTAATTTCTCTATCTCTCTTCTATCTCCCTCTCGGTTTATCTCTCTGTCTCATCTCTCTCCCTCTTCGTCACAAACCAACGCACCGATCCACAGCTCCGATCATCATCACAGCTCCGTCCACAGCTCCGATCATCATCACAGCTCCGATCATCATCACAACTCCGATCCACAGCTCCGATCACCGATCCACAGCTCCAATCATTATCACAGCTCCGATCCACAGCTCCGATCACCGATCCACAGCTCCGATCATCATCGCAGCTTCGACCAAGCGAGACCCACGAGCTCCGATAAGCACCGATCTGTCTCTTTTTTGTTTTTTCGTTTGGGTTTTTTTTTTTTTTAGCAAATATATCTCTGTGTTGGTTTAAGCACCGATCTGTCTCTTTTTTGTTTTTCCGTTTGGATTTGTTTCTTTTTCCGTTTGGGTTTTTATTTTTTTATTTTTTTTAGCACCGATCTGTCTCTCTCTCTCTCTTTTTTTTTTTTTTCCATTTGAGTTTGTTTGTTTTTCCGTTTGAGTTTGTTTGTTTTTTCATTGAGATCGTTGTGCACGGAAAAGAGAGAGAAAAATTGGTGCGAATGGAGATTAATAAAAAACTAAATACACATGCTACAGTGCCCGTGTAAATTTACATGCGCTGTAGCTCGTTGAAATTTTTAGACGATTATGCATGATTTTAGCTGGACTGATGCAGTGTGTTTTTTGCTTTAAAATGTGTAAAAACGGCCAAAATGTATATTTTACACATTTATACACAGTTATACAAGAGCTGATGTGAATGCTCTTAGAAAATTAAAAATATTATAAAATAATATAGTATAATTGATAAAATAACTTTTTAAAATAGTAAAATAAGATAAGATTGAAAAATCGGATGGAGATATTTTTGAAGGCCAACTCGTTGGATAAACTCATAAAAAGGTGGGGTCATCCTAGTTTTAATAACTGGGTGAACTCCGCAACTTTCGGGGAATAAGAAAAGCAGTAATGGTGTCACAGACTCAATGGAAAATTGTGCCTACCATTTAAAATTCAATCTGAGGAAGAGGACACTTGCCAGTCTTCGTTCAACGTTGTACTGCGTTATTACTTTTTAAAATAATAAAATAAGATAGGATGCAAAAGCTGGATGGAGATACTTTAAAAGGCCAACTCGTTGGATAAACCCATAAAAAGGTCGGGTCATCCTAGTTTTGATAACTGGGTGAACTCCGCAACTTACGGGGAATGAGAAAAGCAGTAACGGTGTGACAAAGTCAATGGAAAATTGTGCCTCCCATTTAAAATTCAATCTGAGGAAGAGGACACTTACCAGTCTTCGTTCAACGTTGTACTGCGTTATTAACTTTACATCTCATCAAAAAAAAGAAGAAAGAAAAAACACTTTACATCTCATCTTATTCTTTTCTCTGTGGTCTCTCCTACACATCACTCATGGAAGCCCATCGTCTAGCTCTCTCTTCCCTCATCACCCTCTCCTTCTTCTTAGCCATATTGCCACCATCTTACTGCACCGACTATGCACGCTTTGTTAATTGCAGTCGTCCGTATGAGTGTGGAAGAATCAAAAACGTTTCTTACCCTTTCTGGGGAGGTAATCGACCTGAATCTTGCGGTCGCCAAGGGTTCAAGCTGGAGTGCTACAACGATGAATACCCAATTATCAAATTTGAAGAACTAGAGTTCCTCATACTAAACATCAACCAAGCTCAAAATAACATGACCATTGCAAGATTGGACCTCTGGTCTGGTTCTTGTCCTCAAACCTACCTCGATACCGTTTTGAATTATAGTTTCTTTGATTACGCTCCAACCGTTCTAAACATAACTTTGTTCTACGGCTGCCCTCCTCAAGTCAATAAATCTATACCGGTTCAAAATAGATTTACGTGCTTGGAAGGTAGTGATGCAAATAATAACGCTTACTTTGTAAACGAATCGTCAGCAAAGATCCATATTCTGGAGCCAGAGAAATGCAGAGGAAAAATCCGTGTTCCAATTTCACGGAATGCTATTATTGATGAGTCTGCGGGTGTAGTCCATGCACTTAATGAATCATTGAATCAAGGGTTTGATGTGGACTACAATCCCTTGCACGATACTGCCTGTAACGGGTGTGTGCGATCAGGTGGGAATTGCGGTTCTAAAGAAACACACCAATTTGTCTGCTTTTGCCGTGACGGAGAGCGCTCTTATAGCTGCCCAGGTAACAATATGTACTCTCTTTTCTCTTCTCACTTTCCAGGATTAGGCTGAAACATACATCTTCTCCTTCTTGGTTTGGTTTTGAATTTTGATGGGATATACTATATAGTGCTTCTTCTTAGGCTAATCTTACCTATAGGCCACATAGTGGGCGTGCTTATTCATTGATTTTTTATTAGAAGACACGTAATGGCATAGTTAATCGTTCTTTACTTCTTTTCGACAATTGCATACCATTGTCATTGGTGTTGGTTAGTTGGTCAAAGCTTTTTCTTTTTTTATTGATTTTTTTTATAAGATAAAAAATTTATTCTACTTTTATATATATATATATATATATATGAAACTCCCTGTTAGATACTTGAATCTCAACCCTCGCCTTCACATCTCACAAGCACTTATATTTATAGAATAATTATCATGTCAAAGGTATGCGACAATAGTAGGTCAAAGACTTGATCCTTCTAATAAACATATCAACCTTAAAAAAAGGGTAAAGGTGAAATCAGAGATACAAATTTTGATTATTACTTTTATTTGAAAAAAATTTAGTACCACAAATTATTACACAACTTCTTTATCACAACTATGAAGTGACCGTGTGTGAGTATTGAAAAAAAAATAGTAGTTAGATGCGTAAGGGATAATAATCACTTAAAACCTGCCATATCAAAGTTATAGCAAAAAGTTGTGGTTGTAGAAGATTAGAACCACTCCTTTTTATTTTCACTTTTTATTTTATTTATTTATTTATTTTTAATTATGAGTTATGTCAACCAAAATTTTGCAGATTTTCTGCAATATAAGTCTTACTATTCTCCTCTTTTGTTATCCGTGATTTTAGTTATGAAATTAGAATTACGTTTTCCTTTTAAAAAAAAATCAACGATTCAAGTATCGATGAACTTTAAAAAATATGTTAATTAGCAATTAGTGATGAAAATTTGCTGGTATAAAAAGAAAAAAAAAAGTGATGAAAATTAGCAATTATTGATATAATTTGTTGTAAGCTTTTTTTTGTCTGTTATTCATTGGTTTTGTTGAATTTGATTTTGTATTGCTCTGTTAATAGTCTTAAACTATTCCTAATTAATATTATTTAATATAAAGAGTCAATTTTGACTAAAATACTCCTAAATAAGTTACTTTAATAAGAACATAAAGCTCACATTTAAAATTTTTCAAAACCGAAAAAGAAATATAAAAAATTAAGAATAAAATTTAAACTGTATAAGCTGCTCTTCAATTAAAAGTCAAGAAGGTCCATTTCAGTTCTCCGAAACTTTTCCGTAACGTGTTGGATAGTATTTGTTAAACTTGCCTGGAAGGAGTCGGCAGGACCACAATTCCGTGCATTGTCGGATGAGGGGAAATTTTTTGTAGTGATAGATCCAAATGCGAAAGAAAGCGCGTGAATTTTTGGATGAAATTTTCTTTATTCGTAGCGTAATTAATTCCAAGGAACAAGTCTAAAAGGTAAAGGCGGGATGGTGGACCCAATGTAGATTGAGAAATTATTTGTGTTGGTAGGCACGAAGATTAGTTTTTCGTTGAAAATTTTGAAAAAATTTTAGAAAAAAAAAAAAAAATTTGGCTTTTTACCCAAAAAAAAAAAAAAAGTCTGGCTTATATAAAGAAGGATTTTACCCGGATCACGGAAACAACGGTTAGCGTGCTATTGTCTTCACCATGTCACAATTCCTTAGCTACCTCCTCATCCTCTCCTTCTTCTTCTTCATCAACTCCTTAGGCACCAATTCTACTCCTTTATGCCTACCACAATACTGCGGTGAGGATATCATCAGGTACCCTTTTTGGGTTCATAATGAAAGCTCCTCTAATCAGCAATATTGTGGCTACCCGGGGTTTGGCGTTAGGTGCGAGAACGACAAGGCCGTACTTGGCTTACCCGGTGACCGGAACTACTCCGTGAAAGATATAAATTATACCGGCCATACCCTAACCCTTGTGGATATTGATGTCACCACCAACCAAACGTGCCCAAGACCACGTCAAAACTTTTCCCTAGAGACGCTACCTTTGAAATATTCTTCAATGGATTTGAATCTCAGTTTTTACTTTAATTGCATTTCCTACCCTCCAACTGTGCCTTTCATCCCGTGCTTGAGTATTAGTAGCAACCGGTCTTTTGTTTTTGTGGAGAATCATGAGACGGAGGGCTTTGATTGGTCAAAGAATTGCGAGGAGACAGTGGTGGTGGCTGTGACACAGACTCAGATCAATATGGGTAATTTAACTGGTGGGTTTAGTGCGGCTATGAATGATGGCTTTGTGCTTGATTGGGGAAGTGTTAAGGATTGTGTTACATGTGAGAACTCTGAAGGGTATTGTGGATACGACGCTACGGCTGAGGAGTACTTGTGCGTTTGCAACGATGGAAGCACAAATAGTAACAGCTGTAAAGGTATGCTCTCTGTAATTCTCATGGGGACAGATGCATGGTTCCGGTTCCACATGATAAATTCTGTTCACTGCTTTTAGTTTAGATTTATTTTGTATTGTATTACGGTTTGTAAGTCTCCTTTTCATCATTTGATTGTTGATGGGAATAATTGCGGTATGCACATAGGCAAAAGGAAAAGTGGAGGAAGAGGCCATACTAATGCCTAATGGAGACCGATACTAATATTAGTCAATAGTGGTTATTTTTGACCAAGAGTGGGTCAAGGGTTCATGCTAATGGAGACCGAGATTAATAGTAGTCAATACTCGATAGTGGTTATTTTTTACCAAGGGTGGGTCCGACTGGTTATTTTATATAGGTTAAAAAATATATTGAAAAGAATTCAATTAAGAGTTTAATACAGAATCAGTTTTAACTTTTAATTACCACGTAGTTCAGGGGTACCTTGAGTTGTCCTGTTGCTAGGAAAGTCTCCCTCTGGAAACTTCGCCTAGACAATGACATTGTCGTCCCTTCCTGGTGAAGGAGAGTCAGTCCCCTGAGGTAACAACGTTATCCCAAGGCTTGTGGGTTTTTTTCTCAGGGGTCTGGGAAACACCTAGGATAGTTTCAAATCTCTAGAACACCATCAATGGAGGACATTACAAAACACTGGAGCTCGCTTTCCCTCTCTGAAAAAGAAGAATCCGGTCTCCGTCTGCGAAAAGAGCAAGCAACAGAAGAATTCGCCATTGCAGCAAGATTCCTCACAAAACGCCCACTCAACATTGAAGCCATAGCCAACACATTCACTCCTCTTTGGAGATCCAAGTCAGGATTTAAAATAAAAAACCTAGGTAACCATCTGATACTTTTCTCCTTCGACAACAGGGGAGACATTGATAGAATCACCAAATCGGAACCTTGGTCTTTTGACAAACATTTAGTGGTGATAACCCAATATGATAAAGATACAACCCTCAATCCCATAGAAATGAAGAAGGTAGCTTTCTGGGTACAAGTCTTTGATATACCTGTTAGGTTCCGAAATAGAGAAGTAGCAGAGCAGATTTGTGAAGCCATAGGAACCATCATCCACCCCTTAGATGCCCCTGACAGTGACGGTGGTAGCTTCATCAGAGTTAGAATTTTAGTGGATATTTCTCTACCTCTATGCAGGGGCAGAATCATTACACTGGAGAATGGTAGAGAGCACTGGGTCTCATTTAAATATGAGCGTCTACCCAACTTGTGCTATTGGTGTGGGCTCCTTACCCATGGTGATAAAGACTGCATTAAATGGATTGAAAGTGAAGGTTCTCTCCAACAAAAAGATCAACAATATGGTTCCTGGCTAAGGGCCCCGCCTTTTCTAGCTTCAAGGAAGAATGTAATAAATGTTCCAGGTTTTTTTGCAAAGAAAAACAAGGAAAATTCAGGCCATGTCTCACCGGATCCGCCCTCTCAACTGCCCTCAGTGGCCACAGGAATGGCCTCGGTGTCCACCCCTCCCCCTCTGTCATCTTTTAATGCAAATGACTTCAAGACATCCAATCCCGAAAATTCAGGGGCTCAGCAGTCCAAGTCAAATTCAAATTTTGACTCCAACTTGAATTCTCCCCCCAACAGAGACTTTGAAGAGCTAATCAACGAGATTGACCAAGAGATATCCTGTTTCGACCATGCGGAGGCCCACCAAGTGGAAAGCAATGGGCCTCTCACTAAACCTGTCCCAAGCCCAAGCTCTCTCTCACCAATACACCAACCCAGTCCGTCAAAGCCACTCCAGGATATTTCAAACCGTCCTCAGACCACCCCTCAAGCCCATAAAGATAAAAAATGGGCCCGTATCCAAAGGCCTTCCTTTCTCTCTGAAGACCAATCTCTAAACATTTCTCTGGGCAAACGTCTCCTCCCACCTTCCTTTGGTGACCTCTCTCTAGCAAAACGCAGAGCCTCTCCATACAAAGGCAAAAATGACAACCTCTCTCCAACGGCGGCGGCTGCTCTCCAGCCCCGCCCAGCCCAATGAGTTGGATGTGCTGGAACGTGCGAGGGCTTGGGAACCAGCGCACCGTTCGTGAACTCGGATCCATGATTCGAAGTCAAGATCCCACTGCTCTTTTCTTAGCCGAGACTTGGGCAGGAGAAGATCGTTTGAAGCGGCTATGTCGGGAACTTCATTTTGATCATTTTTGGATTGCTCCTCAGGTGAATAAAACCGGTTGTCTAGCTCTATTTTGGAAAAAGTCGGTCCACATTGAGGTAACTTCTTCCTCCCCCAATCATATTGATTCTATTGTTGGTAATACTCCTGAAACCCAATGGCGTTTCACTGGTATCTATGGATTTGCGGATGCAGCAAGGAAGCCAGAAACTTGGTCCTTGATCAGGTCCTTACATCTTTCTATTTCCCTTCCCTGGCTATGCGCCGGGGACTTCAATGAAATTCTGTGGTCACATGAGAAAGTGGGGCTCGGACCAAGACATGAGGGTTGTATGAAGGCTTTCCGTGATACTCTTGATGAATGTGGGCTTAAGGACCTGGGATATCAGGGAGATAAATTTACCTGGAAGGGTAGAAGACAGGGCGGGATGGTGTTTGAGAGGCTTGACAGGGCAGTAGCTAACAACCAATGGTACTTCCTCAACCCGGGCATGGCAGTTCACCATCTTAATACCAACTCCTCTGACCACAATCCAATTATTATCTACCCAGATGGTATAATTCCGAAGCAGAATAGGCCCTTCAAATTTGAAAAGATGTGGCTTAGCGATGGGGGCTGTAGCTGGACTGTGAAGGACACTTGGGGCCTCTCCTCTCCAGATGCTTCAATGGCTGTGGTCGCAGGTAAATTAAAAAACTGTGGTGATAAACTCCTCTCTTGGAGTCGCCTTTCTTTCGGTAACATTAAGAGATCAATTGAATTGAATTCGAAGAAGCTTAACAGAGCCGAATTAGAGGCTGCTAAGGGAAGGGGTGATACAAATTTAATTTGGTCTCTGAAAACTGAGCTTAATGACTTGCTGGACAAAGAAAGTCAAATGTGGCACCAACAGTCAAGAACTCTGTTTTTGAAAGAGGGAGACCGTAATACTAGATACTTCCACAGTAAAGCCTCCCAGAGATTTCGTAGAAACAGGATTTTGGGTTTGAGAAATGGGGCAAATGTCTGGTGCACGGAGGATGCCCAAATTAAGGAGATTGCAACCCAGTACTACAATACTCTGTTCTCCTCTTCACAACCCTCAGAGTTCGATAAAATTCTGGAGGCTGTCCAACCAGCAGTTACTCAGGAGATGAATGACCAACTCCTTCGCCCCTTCGCCCGGGACGAAATAGAGGCTGCCTTGAATCAGATGGAACCTGCCACTGCCCCTGGCCCTGACGGTATGCCCCCTCTATTCTATCAATCTTTTTGGTCTCTTATTGGTGATGAGGTATGCTCTGCAGTCCTAGAATGTTTAAATAATTGCAAAATTCCTGCTGTGATTAATCATACAAATATTACATTGATTCCAAAAGTGAAATCTCCAGAAAACATTACTGAATTCAGGCCAATCAGCCTCTGTAATGTAGTCTATAAACTAGCTTCCAAAGTCCTAGCTAATAGACTTAAGGTGGTCTTACCTGCTGTAGTTTCAGAAAATCAAAGCGCTTTCCAGGCTGGGAGAGTCATCACAGATAACGTCCTCATGGCCTTTGAAACCCTTCACTATATGAAAAACCACCAGACCGGCAAATCGGGTTTCATGGCTTTGAAGTTGGATATGAGTAAGGCCTACAACCGTGTTGAATGGCTTTACCTTGAGAAGATCATGAGAAAGATGGGCTTTGCTGAAAATTGGGTAGCTTTAATGATGGAATGCGTGTCTACTGTGAGCTACTCTATCCTTATAAATGGAGAACCTACATCCGTGATTCGCCCATCGAGAGGCATCAAACAGGGAGACCCCCTCTCCCCGTATCTGTTTCTACTGTGCACAGAAGGTCTCCACAACCTTTTACACCAAGCAGAAGCTTCGGGTCATATCCGAGGAATCTCCATTTGCAAAAATGGCCCAAGACTCACCCACTTGTTCTTTGCCGACGATAGCCTAATTTTCTGCCGTGCCTCCATGCTTAAATGCCATAAAATCCAGGCTCTCCTCTCTTGCTACGAGAAAGCTTCAGGGCAGCTCCTTAATATGCACAAGACGAGCCTATTCTATAGTAAGTCTACCCCCCCGGACACCCTTAACCTAATTAAGACTTCTCTTGGAGTCCAAGAAGTGAAACAATGTGAGAAATACCTGGGTTTACCGACCTTAATAGGAAAAAACAAGAAGGCAAGCTTCAGGTACATTAAGGAAAGGGTTTGGGCGAAGCTTCAAGGTTGGAAAGAGCAGCTCCTCTCTCAGGCTGGCAGGGAAGTGCTCCTCAAGGCAGTCATCCAAGCAATACCGACCTATGCCATGAGTTGCTTCAAGCTTCCAATCACCCTTTGCAATGAAATTGAATCCCTGATTAAGAAATTCTGGTGGGGGCAGCGTGGTGAGCAGAGAAAAATCCATTGGACCAAGTGGAGCACACTCTGTAAACCAAAGAGTTTAGGCGGCATGGGTTTTAGGGATCTCCAAAAGTTTAATGAGGCGATGCTATCGAAACAAGTGTGGCAGCTGCTAGCATGTGAGGACTCCCTTTTCTACAGATTTTTCAAAGCCAAATTCTTCCCTACGGGTAGCATTCTTGAGGCAAAAGAAGGGAGTGGGTCCTTTGCTTGGAAAAGCATCCTCAAGGGCAAAAGGATTATCCAACAAGGCATGTCATGGAGGGTGGGCAATGGTGCAGCAATCCAGATCTACCATGATAACTGGCTGCCTGATCCTAGCCTCAAGAAAATCATCTCTAAACCCCTCTTGTTAGACAGTCGGGAAAGGGTTTCAAGTCTTATCGATAGTGTGGGTCAGTGCTGGTCTCAGGAATTAATTGACACAAACTTCCTTCCCTACTAAGCAGCCATAATCAAGGCCATTCCTCTCAGCTTTGGCAATTGCGAAGATGTTAGATACTGGCCGCTAAACAGGGATGGTATTTACTCTGTTAAATCTGGCTACCATTTGCTGGTAAACATGGAACTTGATGAGCTCCCTAGTGCCTCAGACCCCTCATGTGCTAGGCGGCTATGGAATGGCATTTGGAAATTAAAAGTTCCTAACAGAGTAAAGAACTTAATTTGGCGAGCAGGGGCTGACTCACTACCATCGAAATCAAACCTCAGAAAAAGGAGAATTCCAATTGATGCTACTTGCTCATCTTGTGGCCTGGAATTAGAGTCTACGCTTCATGCTATCTGGTCATGCCCCTCATTAAGGCAGGTTTGAAGTATTCACTTCGGTTGGCTGTTGGAAGCAGCGGGTAAGGCTTCTAATTTCCTCGATGTTCTGCAGTTGGGTTTTGATAGGAGTCTTCACATGGACTTATTTGCCATGACTGTTTCTCAGATTTGGACTAGGCGCAATAAGCTCCGTGTGGGTGAGGCAGTAGCTCCGCTAGCTTTGCTCAACCAGCTGGCGTCTACCAGCCTTCTAGAATTCCAACAATCCTCCCTTAACCATCCAAAATCTCCCTCCCTTCCAAAGGTTACTAAATGGTTACCTCCTCCCCCGAACTGGGTTAAAGTTAACTTTGACGGAGCTACATTCGGCGACTCTTGCTCTGCTGGTTTGGGAGCAATAATTCGCAATGACATGGGTCTAGTAATGGCTGCTTTTACACAACACATTCCACTGCCTACGTCGGTAGAGACGGTGGAAGTATTGGCAGCTCGGGGTGCCCTCTGCTTTGCAAAGGACCTCGGCTTCAACAAAGTAATTGTCGAAGGTGATTCTGAGATTATCATTAAAGCCCTTAGCAGTAATGGTCTCTCTGCTTCCAGCTTTGGACACATTTTGCAGGATATCAAATCAATGTCTTCTTCGCTTGGAGGAGTTCTCTTTAATCATACCCGTAGACAAGGCAATAGAGTTGCCCACGGGCTGGCTAGAATGGCATGTAACTTTGAATATTTCCAATCCTGGATGGAGGATGTTCCTCCAGGAGTGCTTGACATGTATATTTCTGAAGTTATTAAGTAATCCCCCCCTCATTCTTCGAGGGCGGTTTCTCAAAAAAAAAAAGTTCAGGGGTACCCGCGTTTCCTTGTAATCGTTAGCATGAGAATTCTATCTCCGCAATAAACAATTATCCAGCAAAAAAAAATTTTAATAATAATAATTTTTAATTAGCTCAATTAGGAAAATTATTTATCATCAAATAAGATCTAGATTTAGGTTCAATTTTTATTTACATAAAAAATCAATTGATGTTTAGTTTAATGTTTTAGATTATTCTTTTCTTATAATTTCTAGCTCTTTTGTGTTTCCTCTCGTTTTTTTTATTATATTTAAACCATTTATGTGTCTAAAATAAATAAATCAATCAATAAACTATTTGGTTTCTAAATTTTTTATTTCAGAGAGATGTGGGAATTGATAGACAAGTCAAAGAATGAAAAAAAATGAATGGACCCAGATATATTGGTGTATAACAAAAATTATGTCAATTAGAGATATATGTACAAGTAATATTACTTCAAGGAAAAAGTTTATTTCTAAATTGGTTTGAGTGGTATTTTAAAAAGATAATTGAAAACAATGGTCTTAAAGTAACACTCTTAATTAAAAGTCCCTATTGCAACAAAAATTAACTTGAAAAACCAATAATTATTTATTATCACTATTTTTTTTTGTTGCAATAAATCTTTTTTTTTAATAGTAATTATTCTGTTCCTATTGGTTATTTATTTATTTTTTTGTAATTGTTCTTTTCACATTTGTTAATGTACACTGTTAATATAATATCTATAGTTTCAGGCATGATGTTTACATTTAAAATATGAAATAGTTGAGGAGAATAGATGATCTCCAATAATAAGAAGTGTATGAGAATAATGCCCTCATTTTTGTTGATAAACACCGTAAACAACCTCTCTCTAAAATTAATTTCATAATAATTCTAAAATTAATTTAATTATTAACTTAATGTTAACGAGAGAAGATATACCGTGTTACAGTTATGTATCTTCTCATTTATAACAAGTGGATCTCACTTATTAGTGGGACTCACTTACTGTGACCGAGAAGATATATATATCGGAATCAGGGTATATTCTTCCGTGTTAGTGGAGGCGAGCAGACCTTTGAAGTAGTTGGACTAAAGTCATAGCTTTTCTCTTATTTTTTTTCTTTTTTTTTTTCTCGGAGAAATGACTAAAGTCATAGCTTGGTAGGCGAAAATGCCCCAAAAAAATGAACTTGCCTAGAACTAGAAAGACAATTCTGTCTATTCTACGAAAAGTCATGGGGGTCTACTTTTTTACCACAAAACTTAAAAGAAAGTCTTTTAATTTCATTTAAGGATGGGCGTAAATAGCTTATTATTATTTATTTTAAAGATGGTTGAAATTGAATCCAATTTGCCAGTCCAATTAATTGGTTGAATAAAATTATTCCTATTTTTGATAGCCGGGTGAACTCAGCAACTGGGCCATGAATGCAACTTTCTGGGATTGAGGAAAATCATTTTCTTTAGGACTTATGAACCATAAAACGGCAGTCTCAGACATAAAAGAATGGCGTGGAAAAGTCAGTGGGAAAATTTGCCTCCAGAGTCCAGACTAATCCCGTTTAATTAAAAATCAATCTGTGGAGTGGACTCTTTAATCTCTTTCGGACTTACCAGTCTTCGTTCAACGTTAGGCTGCGTCATAAACATTACTTCTCTCCCAGTTCTTTTTTTCATTATCTTCTAAATATGAATTCCCATCATCTAGTTCTCTCTTCCCTCATCACCCTATTCTTCTTCTTAACAATATTACCACCATCTTACGACACCGACGATGAACGCTTTGTTGAGTGCAGGCGTCCTTTTGATTGTGGAAGGATCAAAAACATTTCGTACCCTTTCTTGAGAGATAATCGACCTGAACCTTGCGGTTTTCCAGAGTTCAAGCTTACGTGCCGCGACAATGAATACCCTATTATCAGTTTTGAAGAACCAGAGTTCCGCGTACTAAACATCAACCAATCTCATTATATCATGACCATTGCAAGATCGGACCTCTGGAATAGTCCATGTCCTCCAACTCCAAAGTTCGTCAATACCACTTTGGATTTTAATAACTTCGATTATCACACACCAACCGATCAAAACCTAACTTTGTTCTATGACTGCTCTTATTGGAGTTAGCGGATTGGATGGAGAGATCTTTTCCTGCGGCTTAGATAATACCGCTAATTACTTTGTAAATGAATCCTTCACGGGGATCCACGAGCTTTTTGAGAAATGCCATGGAAATATTAGAGTTCCAGTTTTAGGGACTGCTCTTATTGACGAGTCTTTGGGACTTCAGAATGTATTGAATCAAGGTTTTGATGTGGACTACCATAATTCCTGGGCGATTGCCTGTGGGTTGTGTGGCATGCGGTTGTAACTCCTCTTCACATAAATTTGTCTGCTTTTTCCGTGATCGAGAGCAACCTTCTGTCTGTTCAAGTAAAGGTATGCATGCTCGTTTCTCCTCACTTTCCTAGATTAAGCTGAAACACATATTTCTTGACCTTTGCTTAGAATATAGCTCCTATTCTTAGCTATAGTTCATATAATGTCATAGTTTAACACTTCTCTTTGGCTTTGGGTAGTCGGCACATTTAACAATTGCATAGCATTCTCATGGTTTGTTTGCTTTAGGTGGCTTTGGGAAGCCGGCATAGTTAACAATTACATAGCATTCACATGGTTTGTTTGCTTTAGCTAAATGTGGGTCCATTTAGTAGGCAATAGACTTGATCCTCATTCTGGTCTAAGTCATGCTTTAATAAGTTGTCATAATCTGTTAGGATGGTGGAATCATCATAATTTCTTTTGAGCGAGTCTATTCATAATGCCCCTCAAAAAAAAAAAAAAAAAAAAAAAAAATTGTGGCCTTAGACTTTAAGCAAGATTGAAGATGGTGAATCACCAATATAATATTAATTTTTTGCTAGAGTTTCCAGTATGTTTACAAATAAGTTCCAAGTTTTTGGGATAGACAATGTATAGTGAAATCATGTTATCATCACTCATCACACAGTAGACATCCCAATCCACAACTCAAAGTTAGTACTTTTAGTCTCGAGTGTTCTCTTTTATTTGAAGTGAGTATTTTGATATTTGCCTAAAAAAAAAAAAAAATTTGAATAGCCAGAATTTTATTTATTTATTTTTAAAAAGTCAAATTAGCTCATAAGATATGGTCTTTGAATGAATGCTGAGTACTCTCTTTTTTTCTTTTCTTTTTTTTTCTTTTTCTTTTTAAAATTTGATATTTACGATAGTATGAGAGATTTTACCCTTTTTTTTTTCTTTCTCTTTTTTTAATAAAAAATTTAATATTTTAAAATAAGATGAGAGATTTGAACTATAAATATTTTGATGAAAAAAATTAGAAAGTAATATGTACAAGGTATGGCCTCGGGCCCAATGGGCCTCGGCCCGAACATTCTCAAGAATCGGAGCTGGGCCCAAACCTCAAAGTGAGTCCATATCCGTCCTGAGTGCATGATTGATAAGCCTATATCTGGCCGTTCATTGTCTGTTCGGAATTGCGTATGCCCGAAACAACGTACCTCCCTTGTGACTCGGTATTGCCTTGGGGAGTATCACTACAGGGCAATCTTTTGGAGGCGGAAATTAGTTCCAAAGCCATTACCACCATTTCCAATGAGATAGATTCTATGTCAGGAATAATCACATTGAACCCCACCCACACGAGTGAGATCATAATGAAATCATGAAACCCCCACAAACCTCAAGCTATAAATAGAAGAATTGTGTAAGGAAAGGGGGTTGGAAATTCTGTAGAGAAAGTAGAAAGAGAGAGAGTGAGCTAGGATAGCCAGGGGAAAGAGCAACACAGAGTGGGGGTGTTACTTAGGGAGGGAAAAGAGAGAATTCGTGGGGGATAAGGGGTGCCATCAGGTCACTCGGCTAGAAACAACCCTTAGTAGGAAACACTAAGCCCACTAATACAAGTAAATTGTGAGCCCATTCTAAGCTCGGCCCATCAAGCGGAGTTTAGGTACGCATAATTGGCACTGTTTGTGGGGATCTCCTATATAGCTGTGGTTCTGTCGAGACTTGCACGGGGAAAATGTCCGAAGGTTAATCAGGGAGTTATGCTGAAATTGGTTCCAGAAGGTTTTCTCGGGGATCCACTTGGTGGGAAAAAAGGCAAAAGAGGCGTGAAGATAGGGAGCATGAGTAGGAGGAAGAGTAGTCTAGCCTTGGAGAAGGGTCATTTCAAACACATCGAACAATGTCAGGCGCTTTGGGGCATGAGCATTTTGATAGGAGGGATAAGGAGCTTGAATTTTTGCGTAGGTTGGTAAGGGATTTGGAGTTGGAAGCAAGATGTAGGTGTCGGAGAAGGGATTGCAAGGAGTGTGAAGAAGGGTTAGCTAGTGTGGGGGGTTGCTATGGAGAAGGATCCCATCGATCTGATTCCCATCGATACCGATACCGGTCACAAGAGTATGCAGACCGGGACTAGATTTCCCTAGAAGCGCGACAACCTCGGAATGCTGCTATGGACGCTATGAGTCGAGCATTACGTAGAGCTGCTCGATTGCCCTCAGGGGACATCGAACGGGCTCCTATGCCGAGCAGATTTACGCAACCTCCTTTAACTCTTATGATGGGAAAACGGATCTGGTGGAGCACGTAAGCCATTATATCCAAATGATGTCTTTGTACACTCATAACAATGCGCTCATGTGTAAGGTATTTCCTTCAAGTCTCGGGCCCATCACTTTGAGGTGGTTCAATGGATTGAGGAAAGGCTCGATTCATTATTTTACTAAGCTGATACAAAAGTTCAGTGTCTGGTTTATGACCTACAGCTAGGTGCCACAACCAGTGGACGCGCTGCTATCTATGAAAATGGGAGTCGGGGAAAACCTTCGCAACTATAGTAGCTAGTATTGGGAGCTGTACAACGAGATCGACGGGGACAATGAAAAAATCGCAGCAAGTACCTTTCGATTAGGATTGCCTGAGTACTCCAAGTTGCGAGACTCGTTAACGAGGAGGCCTCCCGAGGATATAAGGCAGTTGATAAGGCGTATCGAAGAGTATAAAAGATAAAAGGATGACCGGTAGCAGAACAAAGGCAAGGCTCCGATCACAAGTCAGCCTCAGCAAGGGGGTTTTCAGTTAAGGCCCCGGAAGGATTTGAAGATTCAAGAATTGGGCGCAATAGTGGGGGAAGTGAATGTGACGTTCAAGGAGCCAGTGCATAGGATCGTGGATCAAATCAAGAATGAGCCATACTTTCGGTGGCCAAACAAGATGGGGGTGACCCGTCGAGGAGAAATCAGAACCTGTACTGTATTTACCATAGAGATAAAGGGCATACCACTGAATAATGCAGGGTGTTAAAAGATCATTTAGAACAACTAGTAAAGGTGGGGTATTTGAAAGAGTTTGTGGTGGACTTGAGAAATCAAGAGGCTGGGCAGGGTACTCGACCTTGAGGTAATCCTCTCCCACCCCTAGTGGGAGTGATAGAGGTCATCCACGCAGTTTCAAAGCGTACCATGGTGTCTAAGAAGAGAGGGGTACTAGCCATGGTTTCGGTAGAGGGTTTCCCAAGTGAACAACCCTCTGAGAAAAAGTTGAAGTACACTTGAAAGCCTATTGCCTTCAATGACGACGATCTAGAAGGAACGATTTAGTCGCATGACGATACTTTGGTGGTTACAACCTGGATAAATGGTTTTATAGTGAAAAGGGTACTAATAGATTAGGGGAGTGGTGTTGAAGTGATGTTCCCCGACTTGTTCAAGGGGTTTGGCCTGAAGAATTAGGATCTCTCTAAGTATGACACACCTCTAGTGGGGTTTATGGTTAGATGGTGGTCCTAGCATGACAGATTACACTTCCCGTAAATATGGAAGGTAAGGAAGTAATGGTGACATTTATAGTGGTTACTTCATTTTCTCCGTATACGACGATTATTAGAAGCCCATGGATTCATGCAATGGAGGCAGTCCCGTCCACCCTGCATATGAAGGTCAAATTTCAAACCGAGCAAGGTATTGCTATAGTAAAGGGAAATCAGCAAGTAGCTAGGTAGTGTTTGGTGGCCGCTGTTAACCAAGAGATCAAACAAAAGGAACCAGCCGAGGAGGTACCCTTATAGCAATTATAGGAACCCTAGGAGGGAATAGGGGCTAGTTATACCGAGGACTTAATAAGAGTAAGGATACTGTCGGATGATGATTAGAGTTTCCAGATAGGAGCAAGTATGAAGGATGAAGATAGGGTGGAGATGCTGCTATTTCTTATACAGAATATGAATGTATTTGCTTAGAGCCCGCACGAGGTGCCTGGGGTAGACCCCAAGTTCATAGTTCACAAACTTAACGTGGACTCGTTGTTCCTTCCTAAGAAGCAAAAGCCAAGGAGATCGGCTAAGAAGCACATCAAAGTCGTCGAACAAGAGATTAAGAGGATGAAGAAGGCAGGGGCAATAAAGGAGGCTTTCTTTCCAGAGTGGCTTGCGAATACCGCAATGGTAAAGAAGAAGAATGGCAAATGGAGGGTTTGTATTGATTTTACTGATTTGAATCGAGCATGCCCAAAAGAGCCATTCCCCATGCTGAAGATCGATCAATTAGTGGATGCCACATACGGGAATCCAAGGATGAGCTTTCTGGACGCTTTCCAGGGTTATCATTACATTCATCTCCCCTGATGCTAATTACCACTATACCGTAATAACATTTGGGCTAAAGAATGTTGGAGCTACTTATCAACGGATGATGACGAGGATGTTTAGAGATAAGATTGGGTGTACGGTGGAGGCGTACATTGACCATATGGTGGTTAAAAGCAAATGGGAAGCGCAACATATTGATGATCTTAAAGAGGTGTTCGAAGTGCTATGGTGGTTAAAAGCAAACAGGAGGCGCAACATATGCTGAAAAGTGTGCTTTCATTGTGAGGGCTGGCAAATTCCTAGGATATATGATCACTAACCGCATAATAGAAGTCAACCCTGATTAAATTGAATCTGTAGAGTGCCTTAAGCTGTTGACCAATCCAAAGGAGGTCCAAGTGCTGACCGGAATGCTAGCTGCCCTTAACCGGTTTATTTCCAAGTTATCTGATCGGTGCCTCCATTTTACCATATTTTAAAGAAGTGAAAGGCATTTCAGTGGAACGAGGAGTGTGAAAAGGCTTTTCAGGATTTGAAGGAATATTTGGTACAGACGCCTATGTTGATAGCCCCAGAACCCGGAGAGGATTTATTCATGTATCTCTCGATGTCTGAGCATGCCGTAAGTGCCGTGCTGCTAAGGGATCAAGGAGTGCAACAGCCAATATATTATGTCAGTAAAACCTTGGTTGATGTCGAGACGAGGTACTTGCTTTTGGAGAAATTGGTATTAGCACTAGTACATGTTACACGGAAGCTGCCTCATTATTTCCAAGCTTATACCGTCTATATATTAACTGAATATCCTTTGCAGTCGTTGTTGAAGAGATCCGACTTCATGGGCAGAATAGCTAAGTGAGGAACTTGACTAGGCTCTTTTGACATTAGGTACAGACCTAAAAGTTCGATGAAGGGTCAGGTTCTCGTCTATTTTGTTGCAGAATTTCTCTGATGAGGGAGATGAAGGTGGTTTGTCATATGGAGGTTCACCCATGGAAGGTATTTGTAGACGGTGCATCTAGTGCAATGGGGGTTGGGACTAGAATTGTCATTATTACCCCGAAAGGGATAAGATTCGAACATTCTTTTAGGTTGGCTTTTAGGGCTTCCAACAACGAAGCCGAGTATGAAACCTTGCTTGTCGGATTAAGAGTTGTTCTAGATATGGGTGCTCGAGAAGTTGAGATTTATTCGAATTCCTAGTTAGTGGTTAATCAAGTGCAGGGAAGTTTTGAAGCTAGGGATCCTCGAATGATGGAATACTTGCGATTGGTAAGGTAGATTATGAACTAGTTTTTGAAGGCAAAGGTGGTTCAAGTGGCCAGGGGGTAGAACCGGCATGCAGACTCTCTAGCCACTTTGGCGTCATCACTGACCGAGGAGGTACCTTGGTTAATCAAAGTGGAGTTGGTGGCGAAACTGAGTTTTAACATAGGGGTAGGTGTTTCAGTGGTAGCAATATCCAAGCCATGCTGGATGGACCCAATCATTGACTTTTTGGCCAAGGATCGAGTGTCGAATGATGAAAAAGAAGCAGGCAAGGTGCGCAGGGTAGCTGCTTGGTATTGGTTGTTAGCAGACCGTAAGTTGTACTGGAGGTCTTTTGGGGGGCTGTATCTTCTACGCTTGCGCCCCGATAAAGTTAATGAGCTCTTGAACGAACTCCACGAGGAGGTGTGCGGCAGTCATGTTGGGGGACATTCATTGGCACTCCGAGCAATAACCTAGGGATTTTGGTGGCCTCATACGCAGAAGGATGTTGTTGAATACGTGTGGAAGTACGAGTAGTGTCAAAAGCACGCCCCGTTGATCCATTAGCCAGCAGGAAGTCTTTCCCCCAAGCTATAGGCAATCACAAGTTTGTTCTAATGGCCATGGACTACTTCACTAAGTGGGCGGAGGCTGGGACATTGGCTAATATCTGGAACGTAGATGTTAAAAAGTTTGTGTGGAGAAACATAGTAACAATATTTGGAGTACCAGAGTCCTTGGTATCTAACAACGGGTTGCAGTTTGATAGCAAAGCCTTCCACAAGTTCTGTAGCAATCTTGGTATCAATAATAGGTATTCCACCCTGGCATATCCGTAGAGTAATGGCTAAGCTAAAGCCACCAACAAAGCAATTGTGAATGGATTAAAGAAAAGATTGGAGGACACCAAGGGTAGGTGGGCCGAGGAGCTACCCAACATTTTGTGGGCATACCAGACAACTCCCAGAAGGTCCACAGGAGAAACCACATTTTCTCTAACGTACAGAGTGGAAGTAGTCATACCAGCTGAGGTGAACTTATGCAGTGCTCAGGTTACAGGATTTGTCCCTACCAAGAGCTATAAATTAATGGTGAAGCAACTGGACCTGTTAGAGGAATACTGAGAATCAACGATCATACGGCTAGCTGAGTATCAACAGAAACTTTCCCGGGGGTACAATAGGGATGTGAAGAGGAGGGAATTTAGCACTGGGGACTTGGTGCTACGGAAAGTAGTGGGAAACACAAGGGATGCCAGCACGAGAAGGTTAGCCCCAACCTGGGAAGGGTCGTATAGAATTACTGCCATTGCTGGAGTAGGAGCTTACTATCTAAAGGATTTGGATGCAAGACCACTTCCTCGGCCATGGAATGTACACAACTTGAAAAAGTTTTACCACTCACTGTTGGAATGTAGTAACAATGTAATATGTGAACATAACACCGTAATATGCAATGTAATATGTAAACAATGTATATGCATGCATGTATATCCACACTCTCAGCATTGTCATTATTAATTTGCTGACTAGTCTCTATTATCTAAGGACAGAAGCCTGTCCTTGGTTCGATCCTTATCACTAGGCAGGTGGAAACCTAGTTTATTATATTTTCTAAGGACAGAAGCCTGTCCCCGGTTCGATGCTTATCACTGAGCAAGTGGAAACCCAGTCTTTATTCTATCTAATGACAGAAGCTTGTCTTTGGTTCGATCCTTATCACTGGGCAGGTGCAAACCTAGTCTCTATTTTTTCTAAGTACACAAACCTATTCCCAATATGACCCTCAAGACTGGACAAGTGGAAACCTAATCCTAACCTCTATTTAATCTAAAAGCAGAAACCTTTTCGACCTTGATTTCCGGTCAAAATAGCATCCTAATCCGGTTAAGCAAAGAAAAACGTAGCTGAAGTAATTCAACTCCAAATATATCAATGAAAACTGTTCATCGAGGCAAACATCAGTAAAAGTTGTCCATAGATTTAAAACAAAGTAAATGTTTTGTCACCACATCCCCGTGACCATAGGCAAATCAACCAGAATGAATATAAAAGCTAAATAAGCTAGGCAGAAGATAAAATAAAGCAAATGTTCTGTCACCACATCCCCGTGACCATAGGCAAATCAAACGAAATGAATATAAAAACAAATGAAGGAATAAGTAAAATCTTTTAAACAGCAGGATCATCAAGTTCACGAGGAGCAGTGTCAGCGCTGTGCTCGGCTTGGGCATCTTCGGTGGGCTAAGAGGTAGGATATGGAATGGCGGACGGGGCGTTACGCGGCAGGGCATCGGGATTGCTGGTAATCTCTAAAACAGCTAACTCCATATGAGAGTCAATTGCCTCCACCAGCGCCCTTATGCTAGGGGTGTCTCCTTCTTCCTCGGCATCTATAGGATTTTGAACTGGAGGGGCGAGAGGCTTGGGGTAAGGTATTTGCTTAGGGTTTCTTAATGATGAATCGTTTGGCACCCCCATTGCTTGTAGAGCAGCCACTCACCCCTCACCGAACCCATGGTGCCGCAATTGGTAAATGATGGGTTCCATAGAATTTTCAGCATCCATAAAGCCTATATTGTACCACTTTTCCTCAACCGTTGCAAGGGCTGCCTTTAGCTCCGCAATCTCGGTGGCCTACACCAGACTTAGGCTCTCCGTCTCGGCCAGCTTAAGCTCTATCTCCCTCAGTTTTTCACCTGTCTCTGCTAGGCTCTACTCGGCCAACGCCCAGGCCTTCTCAACTTCCCTCTTTCTTTTTTCGACATCCTCGGCAACCTTACCCTTGTCCTTTGTCGTGACCATTACAATGTCCTTCAAAGCTCGCTCTTGATCAGCATCCTCGGCGGCCTCTTTTCGTCGGTCCTCGAGCATGTAAGCCAATTGTGCTACCTATAATCACAATGTTAACAAGTGTGAGAGAAGAGTATAAATAGTTACTCGTGAAACGAAAGAAAAGTAAAGTGCATTACCGGTATAATGTGCCACTGAAGCCAAGAGGATAAAGATTCATTTGCACCACCAAAGAAGAAGTGCATGTCTTCTGGAAGCTACAGGCCCTAGCCTAGGCTTCATGCGACCTAGGCACCTTTGCCCTAAGCCCAGGTTCTCATACTGGCTGTCACGGGGAGGGGCTTATTCCCGAGCCTAAAAATGGTCTACCAACCCACTGTCGGGTGCGTGGAGGAAGATGCCATGTTGGATTTGAGTTGCTGCGTAGGGTGAGCTCCGCCAACGAGCTCCCGCACAACCATATTGCCCATCGCGGCAACCAAAGGAATCCTCATAAGGGCTTCTTCTTGTAATCGAGAAGGGTTTGCAGTGCCCTGCCTTTTCCAGGTTCGGTTGGTTAGAGGATATTGATCTCTGCTTGGGGCTTGCTGTTGTTAGGCTAATGGGCGTGCACTGGGGATGAAACTTTCCATCATCATTGTCCTTCAGGTCACCATATTGCCCTCTTCCTGATCGGCTTTTACTTCAGAAGAATTTATAGACTTGACCTCCACTTGTTCGGCTGGTTGAACCACGACACCGGCCTCCTTAACAGGTCTATGAACAGAATGGCCTTGGAAAATAGTGTTGGTTGATGCGTCTCTCACGAGAACTAGTGACTTCGCTTTCATCAGTTTGGGGCCGAGATCCTGGGCGTTGTCTACGGTTAGGTCGGGAGGGAGGAAGTTCGGATGGCGTATGTCAATGTAAGATAGTAGCGGGCTATCTACTAATAGAGATTGCCTGAATGGTTGCCAAGTGGAGTAGACTGGAGTGCAACCGAGTATAAGGTGAGACGCTCGGAGTTGCCTATCAAAATTCACGAAGATTTTTTATCAGAGAACAAAATTCAAGTCCCTTACATGTACAACTTTGATGTTTGGTTTGAATCTCTTATCGTCTACGTTTTAAAAAAAAAAAAATATATATATATATATATATATATATGTTTTTAGACAGTAACAAGGATAAATAAAATACAAGTACAATAGTTAGTTAGGCACGATACCGACCAACGTCCCAGGGTAAGGTTAGATAGGTGAGCTCGTTGGCATGCCAATTGCTGCTCACCTGGACATATTTTCCTGTTGAATTTCTATTAGAATCGAGTAGCCATGATATAAGTCGTACCCGTACATCCCTAACTTTCAAGTAATAATTTGTTCTAATGTTACCACATAGACTATACATGAAATTAATGTCATGGTGATCTACTTGCAATCCATATAATTGGTTTAAACGGCTGACGTAACTCATTACTTGGTAAAAATTGGGAGGGAGTTGGTCCAGACTCAACTTGTAGAATCTAAGCGTCCTAAGTATCAAAGGGTCCATGAGAAACTTGACCCCCCCTTCTAAGATGGCCATTAATGGGAAAAATACTACCCGAGGGCACCACTCAAGAGCGATGTTACCCTCATGGCAGTAAGCTACTTCTACTTCCTAAGGAAAACCATAGGTTGCTCTAAAGTTCGTCAAAGATGCCTCAGTGTTAAGAAGGTGAGAATACCCCATTTTTGAATCTAGAATTAGAGAAGGAAAAAAAGCAAAAACATTGAAAAAGAAGAGGGATGGGTGGAGGAACTTACTACAGGTTCTAGGAATTGGAGATCTTGGTTGAAAATCTATGCTCGGAAGAAGTATGCTCGACAAATGATGAAATTTAGAGAGTAAGGGTGTAAAGAGTGGGGGGATGGGCCAAAAGGTACTATTTATAAGGGGAAGGCATTTAATGAGAAGAAGAGGGAAAAATCCTTTGAGTTTCTTTTTGTAACTTCCACACACGTAGCCTCGGTTCATGAACTGCCAGGCTATGATTACGCTCAGACTTGACAAGCTATCATAGCGCTACTTTTAAGGGGGCATTAATAATCGTCATAATGTTACTCATTTAATGACTGATGGTTAGACTTCTCAAGGAGTCTCTGGTACCTATTGGGTTGTCCTTGATTTGCTCTTGGTAACCGAGCACGAATCAAGGGGGGGGGGCTATTGTACGGGGTATAGCCTCGGGCCCAATGGGCCTTGGCTTGACCATTCTTAAGAATTAGAGTTGGGCCTAAACCTCATAATGAGTCCATATCTATCCTGAGTGCATGATTGATAAGCCCATATCCGGCCGTTCATTGTCTGTTCGGGATTGCGTATGCCCGGAACAACGTACCTCCCTTATGGCTCGATATTACCTTGAGGAGTATCACTGCAGGGCAATCTTTTGGAGGCGGAAATCAGTTCCAAAGCCACTATCACCATTTCCAACGAGATAAATTTTATATCAAGAATAATCACATCGGACCCCACCCACACGAGTGAGATCAGAATGTAATCATGAAACCCTCGCAAACCTCAAGCTATAAATAGAAGAATTGTGTAAGGAAAGGGGGTTGGAAATTCTGTAGAGAAAGTAGAAAGAGAGAGAGTGAGCTAGGATAGCCAGGAGAAAGAGCAACACAGAGTGGGGGTGTTACTCAGGAAGGGAAAAGAGAGAATTCGTGGGGAATAATGGGTGCCATCGGGTCACTTGGCTAGAAACAACCTTTAGTAGGAAACACTAAGCCCACTAATACAAGTAAAATTGTGAGTTTATTCTAAGCTCGGCCCATCAAGCGGAGTTCGGTTAAGCACTAATTGATTTTTTTTTTTTTTTTTTGGGGTAATAATTGAATTTTAAGCAAGATTGAAGATGGTGAATCACCAATCCTATATTAATTTTTTGCTAGAGTTTCCAATATGTTTACGAATAGCATAGCACTCCATCCAGGTATCTCTTTAGGAATTCGTCTTTTACCGTGAATGGTAAATAGAATTACCAAAAATTTTGGATTTAATTAAAAAATAACTATAAAACCCAAACTATATTATTAGTTAGGCAAGGTTTGAAACAAATTTCATTTCTAACAAATGGAGTCCAGAGGACTCGATTTTGCTCTGAGAAAATTGAGTGTGAGAGACTCGATTTCCAAGTAAGTATGGAAATCGAGTGTGAGACACTCGATTTCCAAGTGCAAATTCACTGGGCAAAATCGAGTAAAGAGAACTCGAATTGTTAGAAACCAAATATGTTTGAAACGTTGCCTAACTAATAATATAGATTGGGTTTTATAGTTACTTTTTAATTAAATCCAAAAAATTTCCCCATTGACTGGGTCATACGTGTTGACCGGTCTTGTTGACTTTTATTGCTCTAATGGCCCCACAGAAGGACTATGTTTATTTTATTGAAGTAATCACTAGGAAAACAACTCTACTTATTGGGACTCTTCAAGCTGTAACCAAACCCTTGTGCGAGAACTCACAACAAATCCTAGCAACTTTTGGGTCTGTTTTGATTGTGTTGTTTAAATAATTGTTTTTGTTATTTAAACAACATAACACGTATTTTTACAACATTTAAACAATGTTACTATAACAGCATTACCAAACAAGCTTTTTTTTTTTTTTTTTTTTTTGGTGAAACTTTAATGTATGGTTTTCAATACTTCTAGTAACAGGCAAAAATGTGGATTTTAGTTACAAAGTCTTTAAATGATGCTGTGAGAAGCCGTCTGGATTTTCATATGAGAGTCAAAAATCAAACTATAATTATAGTACTATTAACTACTTTTGTTTCATAGAAATACTAGTAATTAACAAATCATAGAATTTTTAATTCCAAACTCCCTTAGAAAAGATAAGAATAAAATGTGCTCATAAATTATCTGAAATAAAACGACTGAGTAAACTGTATCAAGTACTGATGAGAACTTTATTTCCTTTTCTTTGTGTGTGTTTGATGATTTACAAAATGGTGGTATAATTTTTAAATTCTTGAAACACATTAGGAACCTTGAATATTCTTGAACGTTTTCTAGATTTTTAAGCATTTTGATTTCACTTGTACATGTTTAGTAGAGCACTTTCTTCACCGTAGGTAAATATTGAAAAAATTATGGACTTTTGTTTTGTATTGTTTTTTTTTTTTTTTTGGGGGGGGGGGGGGGGGAATAAATTTGAATTCTATGCTTGTAACAAAACTTGTTGGACTATTTATGATAACTCACTAATACACTCAATCACACATAAAGTTAAAGGACAAGTCGCACTTAGTTTTCTTGCTACGGTTTATGCTCATAATAAAGGTGATTAATTAAATTAGGCATTGTTTTCTTGCTACGGTTTATGCACGTTAAACTTGAGTTTATTCTTACATGCCAATCGGCAATCACAAAATCCGCTGCAATCAAAATCATGTTTATCATAATTTTCTTCCTACTCTCCACTTTCCGCTCAACCAAACAAATCTTCACTCAAAGTCATCCACTCTTATTATTATAGCGTTCAAACATTAATGCCACAAATGCCCTTGCCTAATTTGTACACTATTTTCTTATGCTCCACTCAACTGCTTGGTAGGTGTAGCTCTTTTTCTCTAGTACGTCTGACTTATATTTTACCTACTCTAATACATATCTATTATACCATATCATCATGATGTCAACATTACTAGGGAATAGGGATATTGATGGTATATTTAGTCTAAGACTATGTTTGTCCAAGTTTTTGTCCAAATCTCTTTCTTATCATGGACTCCAAAATTGTCAATACAAATGAAATTAAAACTTCCAAAAGAAAAACAAAAGAGATTTGTATTGGCCTTAATGATCCCGAATTGAAAGAGATATTTAATAGATCAGACGAACTCTTGGTCACCTAAATACAATTTGGCTCGTTTTGAAGACTTTTCCAAAATATAATTTTTATAACCGCAATTTTTTGTTTTTTAGGCATAGTTTTTTTTTTTTTTTTTTTTTTTTTTCCAAATAATCTATTTTCAAAAATTTGAAGAAAAGTTGTATCAACTTTAATTCAAAGTCTAACCATTTAATCATTATCCATACTAATTCTTTTATTAAGTCTTTTAATATCGAGTAATGTTAAACAACATTTTTTACAATTGATATGATTTATTGTGATTGAAATTACATCACTTTTAATTAGTGTATCAACTTACTTTGGTAGTTGTTAGAGAGAACAAAATCTTTTTTCGATGCTTGTTCCTTTGGTTGTCTTTCCCCTCCTTTTCAAACTCCAATCATAAACCAAAAATAAAAGTAAATCTAACACACTCGAGGGCACCTAATAGGTCTAATTAGGCAGGATGAATGATTTGTTGGATTTTTCTTCAAGAGTAGAAAATGACAATCTGAATTTTCGAATGGCTAATTGGTTTAGTTTTACCTTTTATTTTGCATAGTCTGTTCCTTTGATATTCTATAAGTTCTTTAAGTTTTTATTCCGATCTAAATTCTGTCAAATCAATGAGTGCCAATTAAGTCACTTCTCAGAAATTAAAAAGATTTTAGCTTGGAAGACAAAACGCTACATTAACTCCACAACGAACAAGAATCACTCACTCATCCTATCAAAAAAAAAAAAAAAAAAAAAAAACAAGAATCACTCTTTTTCTTTGTAACCTGTTACTGTGGACATTTTGGATGAGCTAAACCAGGTTCAAATCCAACCAATATGCTAACAAAATTATGTCCCTGTAGTCATACATTTTCAAAGTGTATACACAAATATATATTGGGTTTTGAGCTTGACTAGAATTTCTTTTCACTTCTCCTCTGATCTATTTTGGTTAATAAAGCGGTGTTAGTGATAGATTTATGTGAAAGTATGTTGATTCATTCCCAGCTTGCCACCTTAAGAAGTTGTGAAAAGTGTTGTGTGAGAAAAGTTGTATCCCAAGTATTGCTCTTTGGTTACTCTTATCTGAAAACCTATTCTCCCTGTGTTATACGTGATGCAACTGTGCTACATTCTTAACCTTAAAGTTTATCTTCCTTCTTGGCCTTGAGCATCTTTTCTTTTTCTTTAAGTTCAATCGAAGCACATTGTATATTTAAAAGCACACCCTCA
This sequence comes from Quercus lobata, assembly GCF_001633185.2. Classification (NCBI taxonomy): domain Eukaryota; kingdom Viridiplantae; phylum Streptophyta; class Magnoliopsida; order Fagales; family Fagaceae; genus Quercus; species Quercus lobata. The sequence continues at coordinate 25,915,151 of NC_044913.1, forward strand.
GTGCTTAGAAAAGTTATGGAATGAGCTTGTTATATTTCTATTGTGATGTTATGAATGTTCAGATACCTCGTTCTTTTCGTTGCTTACTGTTAGTGTTGGAATTTAAAAGCACACACTAAGTGCTTAGAAAAATAGGAGAAATACAAAAACACAAATAAATTAGAAAGCACCCAAGAAAACTCATTTTTCTGACTTACAATGAGTGAATAGATTACAGGTATTTATAGGTTAGGTGGATACTTTTAGCTCTTACATAATTAATTAATGACTAAATATACGTCTCTCTTTTACACGTGAACTTTTTTAATTACATATATAAACAATATCATATATATATTAGAAATATCTATTCAATATATTTATCTAAAATTATATTTATTCTGCCTTGGTTACAGATAAGCAAGGGAGTAAGTGGTGGAAGTATGTTTTAGGTAATATATCCATTTTCATCTCTCACTTCTGTACAGTGTTTGCTAAAATTCTCAACTTAGACTATGAAGTTGAACTAGTTGGAACTTCCTTTTTTACCCAGGTGCTGGCTCATGCCTTCTAATACTGGGCGTCATATTCTTTATCCATCGATGCCGCATGAAGAAGAAATATGATCCCTCAACCTTACTCAGTCGAAGCATCTCTTATGATCCCTCTGGAACAACAGATCTTGAGGCATTTGTTAGAAATTACGGACCAGTATCGCTAAACAGATATAAATTCTCAGATGTCAAGAAATTCACCAATTCATTTAAGGTTAAACTGGGTCAAGGAGGCTATGGTGGTGTCTACAAAGGAGAGCTACTCAATGGTCGTCTCGTAGCTGTGAAGGTCCTGAATGCATCAAAAGGAATTGGAGATGAATTTATCAATGAAGTTGCAAGCATCAGTAGAACTTCCCATGTTAATATTGTCACACTTCTTGGATTTTGTCTCGAAGGTAAAAAGAGAGCTCTCATCTATGAGTTTATGCCAAATGGATCACTTGAAAAGTTTATATACAGTGACAACACGGAGACAACCACTATGCCCTTAGGATTGGAAAAATTGTTCCAAATTGCAATCAGTATTGCCCGAGGGCTTGAGTACTTGCACCGTGGCTGCAATACTAGAATCTTGCATTTTGACATAAAACCACATAACATTCTTCTGGATGAAAATTTTTCCCCAAAGATCTCTGATTTTGGACTTGCTAAACTTTCTCCAAGGAATGTGAGTAACATATCAATGGCAGTAGCTAGAGGGACAATAGGGTATATAGCTCCTGAAGTGTTCATTAGAAGCTTTGGAGTAGTTTCACACAAATCTGATGTCTATAGTTATGGAATGATGATTTTGGAGATGGTTGGAGGAAAAAAGGACATTGATGTTGGAATAAGTGATACCAGTGAGATATATTTTCCACATTGGATTTATAAGCGTCTTGAGCAGTACAATGATTTAGGACTTCCCATTAACATGACTACAGAGGAAACTGTAATGGTGAGAAAGATGATCTTAGTGGGTTTATGGTGCATACAAACAAATCCATCTGATAGGCCGTCCATGAGTAAAGTAATTGAAATGTTAGAAGGAAACATAGAAGCATTGCAAATCCCTCCAAAACCTTTCTTATCGTCACCTCCAAGATCTCCCGCAGAAGAATCCTCCACATATTAATACTATGTAATAATACCTATAGATACATTTTTTTCTTGATAACTTTTTTATTATTATCTTACATTTAATTTAAGGATTGGGCTCCTTGAAGACAAGTGTTGGTGTTATTATGTACTTTCACATAAAAGAGGGAGTGTACGCTTCAGTGTCCCTTAATCATTAACCTGAGAAAGATCTCTAAGCTAAGAAAGACTCAATTATAAGACAGGAAAGGGAGTGTGCACTACCAACTTTTGTTTCTCAAAAAGTTTCTAAAAAAAAAACTTTTATTTATGAGAGAATATTCAATGGAATTATACCTGTTAATTTTTTTTTTTAAAGGAAGAATTGATACTTATTATTGAACCCCTTTTAAAAAACAGTTACTGACATTAAGTGGGATATTAATTGCATGATTAAATCTAGCGCCACAAGCTTTTCCACAACTTTATCACTACTTTGCTATGTGGCAACTCGTGAGTGGTGAAATCATGGACCCACTATTTTACTTTCATCACTCACGAATCGCCATATAGCAAAGTTGTGGCAAAGTTGTGGAAAAGTTTATGGGTGTGACCCGGTTGTCACATCTCTAAATTATACATTAGATTTGGGACATTACATATATATTGGGTTTGTCTTACCTTCAGTACTTTTTAACTGAAATCTCCTTTTATTTTAACTAGTCGCTAATCCGTGCGATGAATGAAAATGCTATTGACTCTATTGACTCTAAAAAAAAAAATCAAAAATGAGTAAATAGACATTTTGCTAGTTAGTATTTTTTTAAAAAAAATGAAGAAATATTTAACTTCTATACTTTTCCATGCTTTAGAAGTGTTGTCTAATATTGAACGTTATTGAGTTCTAAGTGCATTCTTACCGAAACCTACAAAATAATTTACAGTTTTTAAATTAATAAAGCAAAACTCTCAATAGTTATATATACACACACACCCTCAAAACTTATATAAACTGCAAATATATAAATAAAGACCATGATATGAGGAAGACACACCAAGTTTCAAATTTGAGTAGTAATATGACTTTCTCGTAGTAATAACAATATAGACAATTCAAAACATTGAACAATATCAAAATTATAATACCTAATTCCATTATCTTTTATCTTGAATCCAAACAAATAACTAATTGAAATTAATCCAAACAAATAATTAATCAACCAAAAATCATAACTTTTAATAAGAAAACAAAAAATCACATGAACCTAAATAAAAAGCATTTAAGGTGAAGAATTAAGATTAACCTACTGAGACACAAATACCAAAAACCCCAAGACTTAAAACTTCAAAATTTATAGAATCCCCAAATTCTACTTCAAAACCAAACCAAATTCAACAAATTTATATATAACATATCAAATAAAAAAATTATCGTTTCCTAGGCTGGAAGACATAGGTTGCATTTTTTATTTTTCTCCAAAAAAATGAGATGTTTTATCTGCCATGTATAATATAAAAAAATAATTAGTAGAAATTTCAACCTAAAAACCAAACCCTCTTTTTTTTCAACGTTAATCTTTTCTTTTCTTTTTTTGGAGTCGTACTATCATAATTTTTGTTTTTATATAGATTATTAACGTTTGAGTTTGAGTTTAAGTTGGACTTTTAGAGAGACAGAGTTTCACTCCTTGTTAAGTTTTGATTAAACAAAAATATATATATATTTTAATGATAATGATGAGTTTGAGTTTAAGTTGGACTTGTTAGAGAGATAGTATTTTACTCCTGGTTAAATTTGAACTAAATAAAAATAATTTTAATTAAATAAATTGATAATTTTATTTAAATATTGTGCTGGCGTGGAAAATTGTGAGAGATTCAAAAGTTTCGGTTATATATATATGAGAAATTGTCATATCATTCACTAACTAAATAAAATCTAGAGATTAAAACTTACTACCACTGACTATTGTGTATTTAAAACAAAGGACACCTCCAGTTAAAAAAAGTAAAAATAAGCCAAACCCACATATATTTCGGTATCTCAAGAAACATTAAAGTCATGCTTTCTTTTCTTTTTATTTTTTGCTTGTTTGGCCTTCAAAAAAAAAAAGTCACTTTTATTTTTTTCAATCCAATTTCATCCTTTCAACTTGTTTCTTTGGATTTGGGATTTTGGTATCTCAAGAAACATTAAAGTCACGCTTTCTTTTCTTTTTATTTTTTGCTTGTTTGGCCTTCAAAAAAAATGTCACTTCTTTTTTTTTCAATCCAATTTCATCCTTTCAGCTTGTTTCTTTGAATTTGAGATTACCCACTCAATAGTTTGGGGGATATTTTGAGAAACTCAATTCTCTTTTTCATTTATGTTCAATGCTAGTCTAATACAAAGATCATTCTTTTTTTTTTTTTTTTTAAGATTTCAATTTCAGTTAAAAAAACTTGGAAAAAGGAAAAAAAAATCATTTCTTTTATGGTCGCATGACTAACAAATTGCCATTAATTTTAACAACCAATCAAAATATGAGGTGCAATTTACAAGCTTTGGTGCAATTGGGGAGGTCATGGCAAGTTTTTGTAATTTGCAGTGTAAAATATGCAATTGGGGTGGTCATGGTGAATTTATACAATTAATCCAAATTTTTTATTTCGAGAAAAAATATGTAATTGGTTCATAACACTGTTTAGAATCAGTAGATATGAACTCGCAAGTGCAAAGACCGTAGTGCATGTGAGAGCATAGTGAGGTTTGTGTACACAAAACCACTTTGGTCAGTTGCTTCATCAAGCACTCAATGTTCTTTGCTCTCTCACATCTACTCTAGTGACATCTCAAGAAACAATGTCACTTTTTTTCAACTACAATTCCATTCTTTGAGCATGTTTATTTAGATTTTGGAATACCAACTTGATAGTTTGGGGGACTTTCTGAGAATCTCAATTCCAACTTTCGTTTTTATATTCAATGATGGTTTAAAAAGAAAATCTAATTTTCTTATAGAAAACTTAATTCAACCTTTTGAGTTTGGGGATTTTTTGGGAAAACCAGTTTCAGTTTTGTCAATATCTATAGTAGTTTTTAAGCCTCAATAAGAACAATGAGCTAGTTAATTTTATCCATGTGAAAATAGAAAAATTAAGAATAATTTAGTAAATTAACTTGGGAAAAGAGTAGAAGGGAGAATTAATTATTTTATTATCACGTGACTTACATGTGACCGTTAATTTTAATCATCATTCAAAGTATGGGGTGCAATATCCATGTTTAGGTGCAACTAGTAAGTTATCAATGCGATACACAAATAATGCAGTAATATTTTATGTAAAATGGTTTTGGAGAATGTTGTATCTGTATTATAACATAATCATTATAGAGTTTTATTAGTAATAAGTTCATCATAAAAAACAACAATTATAAATAGCACATACATATTCATTATAATTATTCAATTGAAGTAATGAAAAAAAAAAAACAATGAATATTATAGAATAAAAGTTGATATATAATATGTCTTTCTCTTTCTCCTTAATTCTAACAAAATACACATCTCAAACACCCACAGTCAATCACATCATTTACAAAACCACAAATCCACAACGTCTGACCTTAACATAAAAATCATAATTGCCATTGTCACTTAATATAAAATACAAATCCCCTTCCTTGGTTGTATCCAACTTATATGGATTAGGATTAGATGATATAGCAATTTTAGAGCTAGGTAGGTTTTGTCAAAAGATTGAAGGTAAATGAAATTGTTTTTGGTCATGCGTTAATTTGGCATGGGATGGCATGAAAGGCTATGGGTGGGTATATATAAAGGGGTAGAAGTGCAAGAGGTGAAAATTGTGAATTAAAATGCGAAGATTTTTGTATGTATGTGTGAGGGATGAAAAGTATTGAAACATTGAACCAAAGGATACAAATAATATTTATTTTTTAATTAGAAAAGTTTTGAAACATTGAACCAAATGAAACAAAAATTCAATATTTAATTTTTTCTCATCTCAAATGTGGCACTTGAGAATATTTCAATTCTCTTTGCATATAATGGCACAGAGATCACGCTTTCCCACACAAGATCTTTGTTTTTATATATTTTTTTATGATTAATTAGGATGGTAATGGAAATTTTTTTATATTTTGGAGTGAAAAGTGAAAGTACCCATTTGTTTATGGTGGATTTGTACAATTATCCCTACTAGCTTGTAACTCTATGCATATCACTTAAAGTGAAGGGGCAAAATTTAGCGCAATGGACTTTCACAACATTAGGGCCTGACGGATCTGGGCCCATGGGCCGGCGACGGTAGAGCCCAGTGGCCTAGAGCGGTTCCATACTCATGACGCGCACGTGTGGTCTCCAAGGAAACTAGAAACCTAGCACAAGGAACATTCCGGAAGATACGCGTGTTAATCCCCTCCACAAGGAAATGTCTTGTCCATCACGTTTGGAATTACTCAAGGGGATTCCCATAAGGAAAAGACTTCTAGTCCAAGGAAGAGAAGCCGACTTTCTTCTACTATAAAAGCTACAATACTCTTGCGAATCAAGGTACGCATAATTTACCCTCTCTAGCACTTTAGAGTTGAGAACAGTTCTAATTTGATCGTCGGAGGGTATTTGGTCGACACCACACCGGTACCCACAGCGAGATCACTTTTTCTTCTTGCAAGTTACTAGCAGGAGCAAGCGTGGATTGTGTTGCTCACTGGTGATATTACGGCATCATCAGTTGGCACCGTCTGTGGGAAGACGCAAAAAGTTTCAGCCAAATCATCGCCTTCCGGACATAAGAGTCGCATGGTACTCACTCGCTCGATGGCTACCACCAACAACGCTCAAGAAGACGAACCACTGAGATCTACTGCATTAGAAAGGCAGGTCCAGACATTCATGACAGCAGTAGAACTACTCACAAAGCAGAACCACGATTTGGAGGAGCAGCTACGACAAAGGGATGTAGGACCCAACCTTCAGGAGCAAAACCAGGAAGGTAACAGTGCCGAGCGAAGGGAGCAGGAGAAGCCTGAAGGCAGCAATGATCCAAGCTGACCAGAGCGGCAAAACGTGAGCCTTCCGTCTCTCATGGATTTTGCCCCCCCGCCTATCGTCGTCGAGATGCAAGCGATGAAGGAGCAGATGGAGGTCATGATGAACGCCCTCAAGGGGCGAGTATCTTCTGATCTCGACGATTTAGTGAACAGGACCGACTCACCATTCACCACGTCTGTCAACTCATTCCCCCTGCCACAAAAGTTCCAGATGCCGCAGATTGAAAGTTACGATGGGGTCAAGGATCCACTCGATCATTTAGAGACCTTCAAGACCCTGATGCACCTTCAGGGCGTACCAGAAGAGATCATGTGCAGGGCGTTCCCGACCACGCTGAAGGGGCCTGCGAGGGTCTGGTTCAGTAGTTTGACACCAAACTCCATCAATACTTTCAAGGAGTTAAGCGCCCTGCTCACCTCACACTTTATAGGCGGACATCGATACAAAAAGTCCACCACTTGCTTAATGAACATCAAGCAGCAAGAAGACAAGATGCTGCGAGCCTATATAACTCGTTTCAACAAAGAAGCCCTTTCGATTGACGAAGCTGACGATAAAATACTCGTAGCCGCGTTCACTAGCGGGCTACGGAAGGGTAAGTTCTTATTTTCCCTATACAAGAATGACCCAAAGACCATGACGGACGTCCTCTACAGGGCTACCAAGTACATGAATGCAGAGGATGCGCTGCTGGCCCGCGAGGAAAGGCCTAAGAAGAGGGAAAGGCAGGAAGACACGAGACAAGACAGGGGGCGAAAGGTCGCTAAAACCGGGGATCGACATGATGAAAAGTGCTCCAGACCACCCACTAGAAGGTTCACCAATTTCACCCCGTTAACTGCCCCAATCGACCAAGTATTAATGTAAATCAAAGATGAAGGAGCATTAACTTTCCCTGGAAAGTTGAAGGAAGACCCTCCAGGCATTTGGGGATATCTGGTTGACCGACAGACCCAGATACTTTAAAAGCTCTCTATGCAGTCTACTAAGACGAAATCTAAGCCCCGCCTTCAGCATCTGTTCATACACTCCGACACCTTCCACCCCGTCGTAATAGCATTTCTCTGATACATAGGGCAGACGGATTGGAATGTAGTCAAGAATCTGAAAGTTGACCCTAAATGTGTTGAAGTGTTTCTCCTTAATGATGGATGAGAATTTGTGCACCGTCCACTCTGGTAGCATGATGAACTTCCTTAGTCCATCAGCACAGACGACGGGTTCCGATGGTAGATCCTCGCCATCATCAGACGATTCTTCTACTTCGACCATCTCTATATCCTCATTTATTGAGGACGAGGAAGAGGCGGACGGACTCCTCTCTTCGCCAGGACTCTCTTGGTCTTTATGACCGGACGGGTATACTTCCTCGTATTCCGTCCCGTCACGAACCATTGACTGGTTACTTGACGCACTAGACATTTCCTACAATGACGGAAAAACCTAAGACTGACGGATCTAAGAGTATTGACGGCTGTATAGGTCTATCTAAATATAACTGACAAATACAAAAACTTGCACATAAGAATAACAATACTCACCGTTCCTTGAAGTAACTGGAAGTTGACGGTTGTATGATCGACAGTTTTGTATGGGCGACGGACTATTCTGACAAAGATGGCGGTTGCGCTCTGACAATGTGTTTTGGCTGTGAAATGAAGAAATAAGGATTGAGAGGTGTTATATATATACCTGGAGTGCATGGAAGACGAAGCGACGCTTCGATCCGATAGAAAACCCAATCAAAATGCGACACGTGGCATGCTCATAAATGCTTGGTTGTCTGCCGTAAATAGTCGCAATCCGTCTTCTCCTAGAAAATCGTCAACCTTAGTAATCATGTGGCACCATCCTAAAATTTTCTCTGACCGTGAAATCCAAACAGAATCAAATCGTCACCCTAAGGGTTCGTCCATATAAGATTTGACGGACCCATAGGGTGAAGGGGGCAGCTGAAGGGGCAAAATTTAGCGCAATGGACTTTCACAACATTAGGGCCTGACGGATCCGGGCCTATGGGCCGGCGACGGTAAAGCCCAATGGCCTAGAGCGGTTCCATACTCATGACGCGCACGTGTGGTCTCCAAGGAAACTAGAAACCTAGCGCAAGGAACATTCCGGAAGATACGCGTGTTAATCCCCTCCACAAGGAAATGTCTTGTCCATCACGTTTGGAATTACTCAAGGGGATTCCCATAAGGAAAAGACTTCTAGTCCAAGGAAGAGAAGCCGACTTTCTTCTACTATAAAGCTACAATACTCTCGCGAATCAAGGTACGCATAATTTACCCTCTCTAGCACTCTAGAGTTGAGAACAGTTCTAATTTGATCGCCGGAGGGTATTTGGTCGACACCACATCAGTGCCCATGGCGAGATCACTTTTTCTTCTTGCAGGTTGCTAGCGGGAGCAAGCGTGGATTGTGTTGCTCACTGGTGATATTACGGCATCATCATAAAGATATACAATAAAATGCATAATATAATTCTTATATATATATATATATATATATATAATTTAAATACTATTGATAGTCATTTTTATATTTTGTTAATTCTTTAAAAAAATTTGTAAGGATATTATTAGGTATAAAATGTAAATTGTCCATGTTTTTATTATTATTATTATTACGAAGCACTTTTTTTATATTTTATAATTCATTTATTCTACACTCTTTGGTTTTTGGTACTTAATAACTCACTTGGATGAATATTTATGATGTGATCCCACATTTGATTCTAAAATTAAGAAATAAAACTCTTTAAGAATAAATAATTTAGGACACATGGCACAAAATTGGAACTCTAATTTAGAATTCTAATTTGAGTTTCTCTCAGCTTCACCTGTTATTATATACTAGCTTGTAACCTCATGCATATACATGGATATACTTAAAAGATACACATTAAAATGCATAGTATAATAACTTTACATATATAAATAAAATATTATTGATAGTCATTCTTATATATATATATATATATATATATATATATTTAACTCTTTAAAAAGTCTTGTAAGAATGTTATTAGGTAGAAAATGTAAATTGTCAATTTTTTAAATATTTTTGTGTTCATTGATGCTAGACTCTTTGATTTTTGTACACAATAACTCACTTGAATGGATATTTATGATATGGTTCCACATTTGATTCCAAAATTAAGAAATAAAACTCTCTCTAAAAATAAATAATTTAGGACACATGGCACAAAATTAGACTTCAATTGTAGAATCTAATTGGATTTTCTCTAAGCTTTACCTATTAATACACACACACACACACACACACACACATATATATATATATATATATATATTTGTGCCAAATGAATTGTTTTTAGTTATAAAAAAAGGCTCATAAATATAAAATCATTAAAACTCTCTCTTCCTCTAATTTTATATATAGTGATAGGTAAATGATTAGTTTTTATGATTTATTTATATTAGACTCATCGTTTTCTACTCTAAATTAACTCATTTGACACAAAAATTAAAAAACTTCGATTAGATAGAACACGTGCCGTAAAATTAAATTCTAATTGAAATCTAATTTTTATACTAAACTAACTAACTTGATTCAAAATTTTAAAAATTTTGATTAGATGGGACATGTGGTACAAAATTAAACTCTAATTGAATTCCAATTTAAAATCTAATTGGATTTTCTCTTAGCTTTACTTATTAATATATATATATATATATATATATATATATGACTTATAAACTTGAATTGTTTTTAGTTCTACAAAAAACAAAAAGCCTCATAAACATAAAATCATTTAAAAATTATGTTTTTTATGATTTACTTATATTGGACTCCTAGCTTCTTACACTTAATTAACTCATTTGGTACAAAAGTTAAAAAAATTAGTTTAGATGGGAGTCATGGGACACATGTCGCAAAATTAAATTGTAATTGAAATCCAATTTTTATATTGAATTAACTCACTTGGCAAAAAATTTAAAAACTTAGATTAGATAGGACACGTGGCACAAAATTGGACTCTAATTGAATTCCAATTTGAAATTTAATTGGATTTTCTCTCAGCTTTACCTATTATTATATATATATATATAGATTTTTTTATTTGAATATAAAAATATTTAATTCTTTATAACAATATCTAGTTTTTTTTTTTTTTTGCTCTAACATGGGCACCCAAACCTCTTTAAGTACTAGATTATTTCTTCGTGTATATATAATCCTCTAGTCTATATAGCAAGCAATTATATGGATAAATTTGTTGGAGGTGTTTCCAAGATACTGGGTAGGAATTTTTAATTTAGGATTTCATGAATTCCATGAGAGGTTGAGAACTATTAGACTAAACTGTTAGAGTTTATAACACTGTATTATGTTTAGTAGTTTGTAAGCTCTTGGATTTCAAGTGCACAAGAGGTAATTCCTATGTGAAATTGGGGGAAACTTCTTTATTAGATTTTTTTTTAAAGAAATTGGAATATGTTAAGTTTAGATCTTGATTATTGAATTACAAGTGAATTAACCAAGTTATTAAATCAATCCAATTTTGCCAATTTATAATATATGAGTAAGGCAATTTAAAACATGTAAATGCAAATTCAATAAGGTGTCACCAATTGCACAAAAGTGACAAAATCATTCATAAATAGACAGAAATATGATTTCGAAGTGGAAAATAGACGAAAAATCCAAAGGAAAAACCACTATGAGAAAAGCCTTCAATAACAAAGAAAATCCACTATGATAAGAGAAGTTTTACATTTGAGCAAAAAAAATTTTTTAGACTCTACAAACCAGTAGACAACTGTTAAGGTACTTTTTTTTTTACGCCTAACTTTATTCGAATACCACATATTTATACCACTATAAGTTATTGGGTTTTCCCAAACATTTTTTTGGCTCTATTATTATGTTAATCACAAATATTTCATATTTTATTATCTAAATTGGGTCATGATATAAACTATCACAAAAAGCCCAAAAAACTCCTATTTTATCCAATTTTATTATCATTATTTAGCTAAGTCCAAAACCAACCCTATGAACCCAATACACACATCTTATTCTATTTAAAGCCCAAAAATACTTTTGCTTGGTAATATTTGAAAAGTCCATGACTTAAATCCATGGCAAAACAATTTTATCAATGGAATTCAAATCCATAATCAAAAGCCCATGGTTTAAAACCATGGCGATTTATTTATCCAAAGCCCAATTCTCATTGGCAATATCAAAAGCCCAATTCTCTTTGGCAATATCAAAAACTCAACTTACATTGGCACTATTAAAAGCCCAAGCTAACTACTTGGCACTATTTATCGAAAGTCCAAGGTTATCAATACTTGGCAAAATACTATATCATAATTATTTCACCTAAAAGTCCAATAATGAACAATACTTTAGATTCTTAAACCTATTACTATAATATTACAAGCTCATGGAATTTATGAATTATCTACTCTCAAAACCCATAGCGATCATCTTATAAATGCCCATGGAAAGATATGATTATTAGACCCATAACATTTATTTATTTCATATTATAAACTCATGTTCACTATCCATCTTATATCACAACATTCATAATATTTATTACCAAAACTCATGGTAATTATTCATCTTACATGTCCATTATGATTACCTATAGAGAAACTCATGAAAACATCACATTATTCCATTATAGTGATTGTTACCATATTTATTTAAAACCCATGATAAATATTATTATCAAGAAAAATATTGGAGGCCATTATTTAAAAAAATCTCCAAGGAAAATATGATTTACAAAGTAATCCATAGTAAAAATTATGAGAAGTTATTTAAAGCCCATGGGAATTAATACCCAAAATTTATCATAAATATTTATTAAAGCTTATAGATTCATTTTATTTTTACTAACAACTAAAGCCCATGAGGAGTAAAAAACCCATGGCAAAGCATGTCTTTAATGCCCATTTTGTAGGCCCAAGAATCTTGTGGAGAAGGGAGCAAGCCTAAGCAAAGAAAGGGCCATGTGGGCCAACTAAAAGTGCTAAAATGGAGCAAAGTTCTAACTCAAAAAGGTCCTGGCAAGAGGCTTGAAAGTGGGCAACCAGCCCTTGTTCATCCCTAACCAAAGAAACAACTAGAGACCCCTACAAGAGAACCAAGCCTTTGAGGATGAACTAGGGGCTGTTCCATCAGTTTTCTGCCACCCTCTGCCTGACGTGAATAGTGCCTAAGGGCTGTCATATCAGCTGAAGTCAAAAGGATGATGCCATCATCTTCCTCAAGACTGCACCTCCAGTAGAAGGGGAGTTGAAACCAAGTCATCCAAACTTCAACAAATTGATACTATAAATGTTAAAAACGTTCAAGACGTGATTCATGTCCCAAGTCTATGAATCCTAAAGGGGAAAAATTGGGAACATGTAGTTTGGAGGGCAAAAAGGGATCTCCAGCAGAACCCCCTGAAGTGAACTTAGAGCTTGACACTTGGCTTGGGGTGTTGAATCTTACTTCTTGGGAGTCCAAATCTTAGTTGCAGCATTAGGATTTGCTCTTGATACACGCCTCAATCACATTGATTAAGCTCAGCCCCAAAAAACATGGCATTTAATGCAAAGCACTATAAAATCCCATCATTACCTAAAGAAGCAAGGTACCCCAAAAGCAAATCTCCCATTTTTAGGCTAAATCCAAGTTATTAATGCAGCTGTCTGGCTCCCCTAAATGAGGCCTACGTTTTTTTGAATTCTTGTTAATTAATTCTTCTCTAAAACTCCATTATAAAAGCAAAAGCATCTTAGCCCACAAAGGGGGGAGCTACTCCTTTTGAAATTCCTAATCTATTTGCCATTTTACTAGTGGTTTAGCTCTCCTTATGCTCATCACTCATCCCCCTTTAGCCCAATACTCACTAAAACCTTAACCTCAGAGTTAATCCCATCCCACTCACTCAGAACAGCTCACATTACCTCATTCATGCCTTATGCACACATACTCATCAAAATCTTAGTTTAATACTTGCTGCACTGAGCTGGGATCTCTCTCTCCCTTCATTCTGTCCTATTTTTTTTCTCTTGTGTTTGTAACTATAAAGCCTTTAATCATTATTTAGTATTATTATGATGAAGGACATAATGTTTTGGAAACTATGGAAGTTTTCCCTTATGTTGACTTAATAATAATAATGAAAACATATGATTTTTACCATGTAAATACACTTATTAACCTGAAATTATTCCATCGCTGAAGATAATATCGTACCTCTAGAGAACTGATTTGAACTATGATGCTATAAAAGAACTAATAATATAACAAACTAACAATAGTAACGTGCTTATTGTGCTTTATTGTTGTCTTCGTGTTAGGGTAATACTTGCTGCACTGAACTGGGATCTCTCTCTCCCTTCATTCTATCCTTTTTTTTTTTTTTTCTCTTGTATTTGTAACTATAAAGCCTTTAATCATTATTTAGTATTATTATGATGAAGGACATAATGTTTTGGAAACTATGGAAGTTTTCCCTTATGTTGACTTAATAATAATAATGAAAACATATGATTTTTACCATGTAAATACACTTATTAACCTGAAATTATTCCATCGCTGGAGATAATATCGTACCACTAGAGAACTAATTTGAACTATGATGCTGTAAAAGAACTAATAATATAACAAACTAACAATAGTAACGTACTTATTGTGCTTTATTGTTGTCTTCGTATTAGGGTGCAACCTCCATCTTTTGCTTAGGCAGGCTTACACAACACCGAAAGCCTTTGGGCTTTATTTCTAGGGCCCATCGTTGAGTTTCAACTTGGCTGCCCCATATTCTATTTGGGAACATCAAAAATTTTCCCCTCAACAACTTACAACAAAAATCTTTTACTATACTAGAATGTCAAGACTCTTCAACCATATGGATTATTGCACTTGTTAGGGTCATATTTTTTGGTATTGGCTAATCTGAATTAAACTGAACTTAATGATGTATTTTGAGTCTTATTTTTTAGTGTCCAAAAGTGTGTTAAAGATTCATATTGAAGAGAAAAGAAAACCATTCAAGAGACAATTGAAACAAGTACCTCAACTGTACCTTGATACCTACTCAACGTATCGAGGCTTAGTTAATCCTGATACCTAGCTTGATACCCCTTGACTTATGGAGTTACGGGAAATTTGAATCAAAAATTTTGTTTCAACCCAAGATACCTAGCTTGATATAAGGACATAAAAGATACACATTAAGAGAACTTTCTGTGAATTTGTGTGCCTAGGTTTTTTTAGCAAGCTACTTCCAGTTTGCCATTGCAGCTTGTTGCTGCAAAGACATTTGCACCAACTACTACAACAATCTCGAATTGCTATTGAGAAGTCAATCACATCGATTGGTAGATCTATGCACCTTGAAGTTAGTTACATCTATTGGCAAATCCTAGGCTATCAAAAAAGTCTACTAAGAAGTCCAACCTAGTTGGAGCTGAGCTAGGATCAGTAAGTTTTACTATAGATAGGTATTTGGAATTGTGTTAATTCCTTTTACTTGTAATCTTATTGGTGGATTTTTCAAGAGAGATAACCTTGTAGTTTCTAATTTATGTTCTGCAGCATTAATCTCTAGATTAGCAATAAGGTTTTTCTTTGGTTGAATATTGCATCTAATTGGACTAATTAATTCAGTAATTAATTAATTTAATCGGGGTCCTTTTAAATCCAACAACATTGTTGAACTGTTTCTTGATTCAATCTTCAATAACACATTACAAACTCAATTTCAACATATATCAATGTCATAGAATCTACCAACACTAAACACTATTGATCTTAAAAAATTCATATAATTCCATCAAGATTTATCTCTACAAGGATATTGGAATTTGAAGATGTTAGGGTCATATTTTATTGTCATTTGCTAATCCTTTGACAAAATGCACTTTACTTGTAATTGGGTAGATTTAATATGGGTTTAGTACTCCAAGAAACATGTTGTTCAAGTCAAGTATTAAATATATGAAGATTGGTTTAAGAAATAAGTGAAGAAAAGCTGCTCATTAAGTCTCAACAGATAGCTCGATAGATTCCTGCTATCGAGACTTAATGTGAAGCTTGATAGATAGCTCAACAATAGCTCGATTTATCGAGAATTACAATTTTAGAATTTCCAGCTATGAAATTCAGTCCCATCTTGTATAATTGTTTAGGGTTTATTTTCTCATAACTCTAGACATATATAAGGCTTATTTTAAAGGCCGTCAAACACTGATACAGAGACCAAGAGACTTATTTTCTCTATGTGAAGTTATTACGTTTGTACACCATAGGATTTTGTAACTGAGTGCTTCTAGATCTTTATTGTTGATGAAGTGAAGAGCTTTGCAGCCAACAACATCTGTTCAAGTTGCTAGAGTTAGTCATGTACTTGGGATCTGTGCAAAGGTTTAGTCACAAATAGGAGGTTTGAGCATTAAAAGGAAAGAAGGCTACTACAAGATCAAGTCTAATTAGGTATTGGAGCAAAAGTTCAACTGTAGGTTACTATTTCGGGATAGGCCAGGGTAGTTAGTAAGATTCCTTATACTTATAACTGCTTGATTGTTGATAAGTGGATTCTTGGGAATGGTAACCTTAAAATCACCCGGTGGGGTTTTGACCTTGTGAGGTTTTCCCCATTTGTCAACAAATCACCGTATCTAATTTATTTTCTGCTGCACTTAGTATTTTTGGTGATTTGTTGGTGCCTTCACATTTTACATGCAATTGAACTTAATTAATCAATTTGGGCAATTAAATTAATTAACTAGGGTCAAACTATCTTAACCCAACAAGTGGTATCAAAGCGGACACACTCTGATTAGGTTTTAATCTTTGCTATGTGATCCATTGATCCCTATTGTCATGGAATCAAATTCCATGAAAAAATATTTTTCTTGTAATATATCTTGTGTTTCTAACCTTTACATACTTAAGTTTCTCAAAACATGCAAGTCTAAAGGTTGTTTGAAAACTCTTTTAATGATTCTCAAAAAATGCCTCTTTATGAGTAGAAGAAAACTAGGTTGTCTCAATTTGTTTAGCTACAAAGGTATACACCTTAGAAAGATAAAGGCAAGGGTAAAATCCCATGACTATCAAATCAAGGAAAAGACCATACTTGATGACTTAACAAATAAGCACGAAGTATGCTTCATGATGCACTCTGCCTTCAACCACGGCTAGACCTCTTGAGCTTCTTCATGTTGATCTGATGGGTAAAACAAGAATAGAATCCCTTGGAGGAAAGAAATATATCATGGTAGTAATTGATGACTTTACCAAATTCACTTGGGTCGTTTTGCTACGATCTAAGTCTAAAGCTCCCCATCACATCGAGTTATTATGCAAAAGGGTGCAGAATGACAAATGATTGAAAGTTGATCGAATCATAAGTGATCATGGCAAAGAATTCGAAAACTCTCAATTAGAGTCTTTCTGCACAAGTGCTAGCATAGCTCAAGAATTTTCAACTACTATCTCCCCTTAACATAATGGTGTTGTAGAAAGAAAGAATAGAGTTATTCAAGGATGTGGCAAAAGATTTGTGGGGAGAAGCGGTTAACACTGCATGTCATATTATGAATCGAGTGTACTTCAAACCAATAAAAAGAAGACCCCCTATGAACTATGGAAAGGAAGAAAACCAAATGTGAAATACTTCAGAATTTTTTATAGCGCTTGTTTCATTCTAAAGGACAGAGAAAGTTTGACACCCGAAGTGATGAAGAAATATTTCTTCGATACTCCTCCATAAGCAAAGCCTATAGGGTGCTAAACAAAAGGAATAGAAAGGTCATGGAAACTTTCAATGTTGTGATTGATGAAGCATCAACTTCAAAATCCTCAAAAGCAACAGAGAAAATATCAAAATCAGTTCTCCCTCTACCTTTAGAGAATGAACAAGAAGTAGGTGATCAAGATCCTCCTCCTCCTGACTCATCTAGTGCTATACAAGCCCTAGAAGACTCTTCTACATCTCCTCTGCCTGAAGATCAAGTAGAAAAAGAACCCTCATCGAGAATTAAAATGAATCATCCTTCAGATATGATCGTGGGAAACATGAATGAACTAACTTTGGAAAGCAAACAGTTGATAAATATGTGGCTAACTTTGTTTCTTATTCATGTTATTTGTCACAGGTAGAACTTGCCAAGGTTGAAAATGCTCTTCAAGATGAAAGATGGGTTGAAGCCATGCACGATGAACTTCATCAATTTCAAAGGAATGATGTCTAGACATTGGTACCTAGGCCAGAGGGAGTGAACATCATTGGCACAAAATGGATATTCCGCAACAAGACTGATGAAGAAGGAAATGTGATTCGCAACAAAGCCAGACCTATGGTCCAAGGATATACTCAAGTAGAAGGAGTGGACTTTGATGAAAGATTTGCTCCTATTGCTTACATTGAATCCATAAGAGTCCTTCTTGCATTGGCATGTCACTAGAAGTTCAAGTTATACCAAAAGGATGTGAAGAGTGCCTTCCTAAATGGTTTTCTCAAATAGGAGGTTTATGTAGCTCAACCCAAGGGGTTCATTGACCCACACTTTCTAGATCATGTGCTTTATCTTAACAAGGCACTATATGGATTGAAACAGGCACCTAAAGCATGGTATGATCGTCTCACTGAATATTTGGTGTCAAATGGCCTCACAAGAGGACAAGCAAATCGAACATTGTTAATCAAGAAAGTGGATGAAGAACTAGTTGAAGCTCAAGTTTATGTAGATGACATTAGCTTTGGATCTAGAAAAGATGACTTGGCTCACTCATTCTCAAGCATGATGCAGACTGAATTCGAGATGAGCATCGTTGGAGATCTGAACTACTTCCTTAGACTACAGATTCGTCAAAGTGACTCAGGTATTTTCATCTCTCAATCTAAATATGCTAAAAATCTTGTGGAGAAATTTGGTTTAGAGTCTACTAGCTCTGTTAGAACACCTATGAGTCCAAATGTTAAACTTACTGTTGACTTGTTAGGAAAGAGCGTTGATCCTTCTTTATATAGAAGCATGATTGGTAGTCTCTTTTACCTTACTGCTAGTAGGCTTGACATTAGCTACAGTGTTGAAGTGTGCAAGATATCAGGCTAATCATGAAAAATCGCACATCATTGCAGTAAAACATATCATTAAATATGTTAAAACCACTAGTAACTTTGTGGTATAGTATGACAAAGATACTAATGATGTTTTAGCTGGATATTCTAGTGTGGATTGGGATTGGGTTGGCAATGCTGATGATCCAAAAAGTACTTTTGGTGGGTGTTTTTACTTGGGTAATAACCTTGTCTTGTGGATGAGCAAGAAGCAGAACTCTATCTCTCTCTCCATTGCCGAGGTTGAATACATTGCTGCTGATAACTGTCACACCCAACTTCTTTGGATGCAAAAACTCCTCCTTGATTACGGTCTCTATCAAAAACATCTCACTATCTATTGTGACAATACCAGTGCCATCAATATCTCTAAAAATCATGTTTAACACTCTCGGACCAAACACATTAAGATCTAACATCACTTCATTTGTGAGTTGGTTGAAGATTGTACTCTTACTCTTGAGTTCATTCACACTAATGATCAAAAGGTTGATTTGTTCACCAAGCTTCTAGATGATCGACATTTTGAATTCTTGCACCAGAACATTGGTGTTATATCCATGAACTGATCTCTATCCTCTTCTTCTTGCATATGCATCTAGTTTTGTTGCTTTGTTTGTTTGGTTGTTTGTTTGTTTTTGCTTTGTTTTAAATTTAGGAGAAATTACAATAAACCCACCTGTGGTTTGACTCGTTTTCACTTTGCCTACTCGTGGTTTAAAACTTAACACTTTGCCTACTTGTGTTTAGTTCTGTTTGGTCTCTGTTACTCACATTTGGCTTTTCCGTTAAAAAAAAAAGAAAAAAAAAATTTACCACCAAAACATAACATAACACAAATAAAAAAGGTAGGGTTTGAATTTTTTTCAAAAAACATAAATAAACATTACTTATAAAATTCCAAACAATTACAAATCAAATTGTTTGAAGGAGCTTGGGATAGGAAGTTGAATTTACTATTTGGAGATGTTGCAGAAGAAAAAAAAGTGGAAAAGAAAAGAATGCTTAAAAAAATGAAAGAATTAAGGACCAGCACCTCATGCAACAAAGGGCTCTTCAGTAGCTTGGTATGATGCACAAACCGAAAATGGTACCAAAGAAAAAGAAAAGAAAAAGTACCGAAAAAGGTACATGCTGATAGACCACAAACTGAATGACCCCTTGTGATAGAAATTAATTAATTAATTAGCCAAGTTATTAATTAATAAATTTATCATGCAAATGCGTGGTAGCACAAACAAATCACCAATAAACTAATAATGCAGCAGAAAATAAATAACACGGTGATTTGTTTACGAATGGGGAAAACCTAACGACAAAAACCCCACCGGGTGATTTTTAGGCCACTACTCCTGAAACTCTACTATTATCACAACAAGTGGTTACGAGTAAAGGAATCCCAAGTACCTTACCAACCTACAGTTGAACCCTTACCCCAATACCCAATTGGAATTGTTCTGTAGTGACAGTTCCCCTTGTAGATGCACGACTCCCAAGTACGTGACTAACCAATTGCGTGGATCCCAGTACGTGACTTCAATCACCAACTAAGAAGGTTGTTGGTTGCAAAGTTTTTCAATTCATCCACACGATGAAGATCAAGAAGATGCTTGGTCACAAAACCCTACGATACACATACACAGCAACTTCTTCAAGAGAAAGAGATGAATTAGGGCAAGAACTTCGTCTCCGGTCACAATTTGCTTGAATAGAGTTTGCTCAAAGCTTGTGCAACTTGTGAACTGTTTGACGGCCCTTAAAATAATCCTTTTATATGTCTAGGGTTAGGAGAAAAGAAGGCCCAAAGACATATTCACAGATCCCAAGAAAATCATATTTGAATTTTGAAAATCTTAAACCTCAACAGATAGGAGGTGTCGAGCAGCTATCTAGCAGGTGTCGAGCACACCGAACCTTGAACAGCTTTCTTAAGCTCGATAGATACAACTGTCGAGCCAACTATTGAGCTTTAATGAATTTGCACTATTAACTTGTTTTTCTTGGACAGACTTGAAGGCTTCAACACTTGGTGATGACTTTTGTACTCACTCCACAGTCTCACTATAACACTATCACCAAGTCTTATGCTTGTTTCCTTGTTTCCCTCATGAAAGGTCTCTCTATAGACTTTCCATCACACATGATAGAGTCTATTATAGATGCTATAGTAACACGGCTACACGTGATAAGCTCATCTTTCCTTCAACTATTACGTGAATCCTTATCGACATGCACATCACTATCCCCCCCACTCTTCACTTCTATGTCATGGGTGCTATTAGTAAGGAGTCTATTCGGTAGAGTGTAGTGCAGCTTACTGCAAAACGGCCATGTGTGGAGCCTATAGATGTAGCCCCAACAGATCTTACAACCCCTTCCTCTTAACCCTCTTCCTCATCTACCTCTTTTTCCTCATCTCGGGCCGCTGTCTCCCTTGCTGACATCATGGAGCAGCTTCAGCATATGCGTGCTAATTTTGGTAGTCGTCTAGACCATCTATCTAATGAGATGTGTCAGATGAACACCAAAATCGGTCGTATCGCTCGCCACCAGTCTCAACTTGGTGGTTTTGCGCTCTTACCTTCACTGGAGCATGTTGAGGAGTCTTCTTCTTCAGATGGTAGAGATGATGATGATGATACTTCTGGCTTTGTGTATGATGATGAGATAACGACCTCTCAGTGATACACCCTTTGTCACTCGTGACAAAAAGAGGGAGTAGTTTTGTAGATGAGAGTAGTCTTGGTATTAGGGGGGGGGGGAGCTAGCATAGGATATACTAGATAGGGGGAGAGTGTTTTTGAAGGATGTAGTGATACTTTGATGTATTTCTCATTACATGTACCATAGTCTTGTGACCACTTTGATTACATACATTGTACTTCTTTGATATATATATATATATATATATATATATAAGATGATGTATGTTTTTCTTCACCTTGTCTCACATGTGTTGTTTCTTTTCTATCTTTATACCCATGTTTCTTCTTGTATACAACTTATCTATGTTTCACACTTGATGCCTTGATGAGTCTTGTTTAAGTGTTTCAGTTAAGACAGGTTGCAAGTCTACCATGCCATGATCTCTCTTCTTACAAAGTTTTTCAAAAGTTCGTGTTAGGGTTGGACTCATGTACTTTTGTATATTATAGGATAGTTGTGTTGGACTTCTCTCATAATTGCTTTTTGTGATTTTGTCACGGATTGCCAAAGGGGGAGATTGTTAGGGCCATATTTTATTGTAATTGGCTAATCTTTTGACAAAATGCAATTTACTTGTAATTGGGTAAATCTAAGATGAGTTTAGTATTTCAAGAAACATGTTGTTCAAGTCAAATATTAAAGACATAAAGATTGGTCTAAGAAACAAGTGAAGAATAGCTCAACAAATGCCTGCTATCAAGACTTAATGTGAAACTCAATAAATAGCTCGACAGTAGCTCGATCTATCGAGAATTATGATTTCAGAATTTCCAGATCTGAAATTCGGCTTGATCTTGTGTAATTCTTTAGGGTTTCTTTTCTCACAACCCTAGACATATGTAAGGCTTATTTTAAAGGCCGTCAGACACGAATATAGAGACCAAGAGACTTATTTTCTCTGTGTGAAGCTATTGCATTTGTACGCCATAGGGTTTTATAACTGAGTGTCTACAAATCTTCATTGTTGATGAAGTGAAGAACTTTGTAGCCAACAACATCTGTTCAAGTTATTGGAGTTAGTCACGTACTTGGGATTCGTGTAAAGGGTTAGTCACAAATTGGAGATTTGTGCATCAAAAGGAAATAATACTACTACAAGATCAAGTCCAATTAGGTATTGGAGCAAAAGTTCAATTGTAGGTTAGTATTTCGAGATAGGCCAGGGTAGTTGATAAGATTCCTAATACTTGTAACCGCTTGATTGTTAATTAATGGATTCTTGGGATTGGTGACCTTAAAATCACCCGATGAGGTTTTTGCTTTTCTAGGTTTTCCCCATTTGTCAATAAATGACAATGTCTAATTTATTTTCCGCTGCATTTAGTATTTTTGGTGATTTGTTGGTGTTTTCACATTTTGCATGCAATTAAACTTAATTGATCAACTTGGGTAATTGAATTAATTAACCCTGGTCAAGCTATCTTAACCCAACAGTAGAAATTTATTATTATTTAGGGAAGTGTTATGTCAACAATATTTTCACAACAAATCTTTGATGGTAAGCTGTTATTAGTTCTATTCACCCACCATTAAAATAATTTTTTGCCCACCAATAACAACTAGTAAGAACTTGCTACTTTGAATTTGTTGTAAAAGTATTGTGAAAATGTTGTGGACATAGAATTTTTCTGTTATTTAATCTCTAAGGAAAGAGCTCCAAAATAACTAAATTATTGTGAGGGAAGAAAAATGGTACTAACATGGTGAAAAGAACAAAATCACTTGGCACAAAGAAGAAATATTCAGTTGGCATAAAGAAAAAGTGTTTACTTGACATACAACGAACGTGTAATAATCAATTATTATTATATTTTTACATATGATGTTTTATGCATTGCTAATGTACAATCAAAATAATAAATAAACAAATAAATAATTAAGATTTTTTATTTGAACTCTTAATTAGTAAAAAGGAATAAATCATCTAAAAAGCTAATTGACCAAAACTTATTAAACGCAGTGATTCCATATCCATGACAGCTTTGACATAATATGTACATCTTATACTCTCATTCAGTGTTATCAATGTCTAGTAGATGTGGCGCATGTACCAACTTCTTTGACATATAATGGGTAGAAATATTTAGTGAAAAATAAGAAGCATTGCTTAACGACTGCCATTTGATGTTGTAGACGTACTGATATTCCAATTTAGCGCAGAATCTGGCGAAAGTGATGCCGGATCACTCTTCAACAACACAACATCATCTGCAGAAATATTAATCTCCTCATCTTTAATGTAGTCTCTATGTTGTATATCCTTTAGTGCTTCAAGCACCTGTGGCATTAATGGTCTCATTTCCTGAACATATTGCAAACACTGAAATGCCAACTCTACCACATCAGTTATCATGTTTTTCACCGTACAGTCTGATTCAAACCCAAGAGAAGGGTCCACAAGTTCATGCAACGTGTGGTTTTGGATCTTGTTCATAGCCATGTTAGACAAATTAATTTCGTGTCGATGCCTTAAGATATCAATAGCAGGCATAGATGATATAAGCTCAATCAAGACCACCCCAAAGCTGAACACATCACTTTTTTCAGTAAGTTGGTAACATTCGTGATATTCTGGATCGACATAACCTGGAGTACCTTATGGAGCAGTCGAGGCATGAGTGACATCGGTGGTAAAGAGATGAGACAGACCAAAAGCTGCGACCTTAACCAAAAAATTGTTGTCAAGGAGAATGATCCAAATGCCACTAACGGCGTTGCACCGTCAATTGGCTAATTTTCTTAGATTATTTGTTAGCCAGATTGCTCCAAATGCCTGGAGGATCTTTATAGGGGTTGAGATTTTTTGGGGTCGTCTGAGTGGTGGGAATCATCAGCTTTCGTTGGACGGGTTCTTTTATTGCTACAGACCTCAACACATCGTCTCCTCCCAAGGAATATACCACTTCACTGAACGAAAAGAAAAGTTTAAGGCTCGTGTCAGACATGCCTAACTCAAACAGAAATTGGAAGGGTAGATACTTCTTTGTTCAGGGGGCGGATTGGGTATGCCATCCATAAGAGTGGGTTACAATGCCCCATGATTTTGACAATACCTGGGGTATTGTCAAGGATTCAGGTTTAGCACCGTTAGTTTTTGCTTTAACTTTTTCCATTTATCTATTAAGTGTTTTAATGTCGTCGTTTTCCTTTTTCAATTAGTGTTCATCCGAACATAACTGACGAGCAGGAGGCCTTCATCCGTCGGGTCCTTGAAATTTCGTTTGAGCAATGGAAGTGTAGGGACTTGATCACCCTCGACACACTACACTCATATTGTGGAGGTCTAGAGTCGACACCTGCAACTCAAAGATTAAACACTTATTCTTGTTGGCGTAAGTAATTTATTTTCTTCCATCATTTTTTCTTTTGTCGTCTCTTGGTCTAATGCTCATCATTTGTCCTTTGCAAAAATGGAGGGCGCAAGTGAGGGCAACTGTTGCACGTAGGAAAGAGGAACAGAAAGCGAAGGGAAAGGAAGGGGCATCCTCGTCAGCCCCTAAGGCTATTGGAAAGGGGGCGCCCAAGAGGAAGGATGATGGGAAGGACAACCATCCTTCCAAGAAAGTCACTGTCACCCCCGGGGATAAACTCCCTAAAAAGCTGTCACCTCCCAAGCCGAGCCACGGGGCAAGCAAGGGACTAATGACAATGTCAGGCCCTTTCAATCAGGGACCTAATCATCGTCTTCTTACTCACAAGGACTACGCCATTGAGATGATTGAGTCAATCATCAAGGATAAAGACATGGACCCTTGTGCTAAGCAAATGACGAAGGAGCCAGGGGCACCAAGCCTTTTTAACCTTACCCAAGTACGTCTCTTACTTTTTTCTTTCTCGTTTTTATTTATTCACTGTTCAATAGCTAACGGTTGTTCTGTTTGTAGGCGCTAGTCCACATGAAGGCGCTGTAGGATAGGAGCATTGTCTAAGAAGGGATGATTGCCCGTCTGCCTAAGCGCAATGGGACCTTGACCGACAAGCAAGAGTAGTACAAGGGGGCCATTCGTACTCTCAATACGGAGGTGAAGGAGCTAAGGGAGAAGTTAGAGGAGGAGGGTCGTTAGAAGAAGAAGGAGCAAGAAGTTAAGGCGACAATAGAAAAAGAACTGACGGCCCTTCTCGGGCAGGTGGAGACGACCAAGGCTGATGTCATGAAGGAATTCAAGGCTTCACAGCCAATTATTGATTCTTGTGCCATCTACTATAGTGACGGGTTTGAGGATTGGGTTAAATAGGTCAAGTCCATCTACCCTCACTTGGATTTATCCAAGGTCACCATGGACGACCCCGTGCCATCAACTCTTGCTAACGACACTATCCAGGAGGAAACCAATGACTCCACAGAGTCTGAATTTGATCCAAAAGATGATAGCATCGTCCTTGCTCAACCTGTTGTAGATCCTCCCGTCACTCCTTTGGTCCCGTCCACTGAGCCTTTGAACGTTGAGAATCCTTTAGCTCAGGATGTTCAATACAAAGATGATGAGAACCCTCCGGACGCCCCGACCTCTTAGTTTTCTACTTCTTAAATTATTGTATATTTAGTCTAAGCCTCAGACAATGTTAGATGCCCCTTTGTTTTGGGCTCTTTTTGTAAAATTACTGCTTTATTTATGGTACATCTTTATTATTTTGCATCTGTCGCTTTCAATTATGCTTAATTTTTATGTGCGTGGCTTTTCAAGAATTTGATAATTAGGAAGAATCCGTTGGCTTGTAGACTCTTGTGATAGCCCTGTCCACTTATGGACTTAAAGAACACCAAGGTGTTCTTATGGAATGAACTCGTTTGCCTGTGGGTATTGTAACAAATCCGTCTACTTGTGGACTTGAATAAAATCAAGGCCTTTCAATGGGTCGAACTCGTCCACTTGTGGATTTTAACGTACACGTCCTCTCAAGACTTTTCTAACGAACACATCCTTAGTAATGAACTCGTCCACTTTTAGCGACTTAATAATGAACTTGTCCATTTTAGGGACTTAATGATGGGCTCGTCCACTTATGGACTTTGTAGTTTTACTGTGTCTACTTTTGGACTTGATAATAATATTAACCCACCCTCATAGGATGAACTCGTCCACCTATGGACTTTAATAATGAGTCTGTCCACTTGTGGACTTAATAACAAGTCATCCTTTTAGGATGAACTCGTCCACATATGGACTTTAATATTGAATTCATCCATTTGTGGACTTAATAATAAGTCATCCTCATAGGATGAACTCGTGCACCTATGGACTTTAATAATGAATCCGTCCACTTGTAGACTTAATAATAAGTCACCCTCATAGGATGAACTTGTTCACCTGTGGACTTTAATATTGAATCCATCCATTTGTGGACTTAATAATAAGTCATCCTCATAGGATGAACTCATCCACCTATGGACTTTAATAATGAATTTGCCCACTTGTGGATTTGATAATATTAACTCATCCTCATTAGATGAACTCATCCACTTATAGACTTAACAATGAATTTGTCCACTTGTGGATTTAATAATATTAACTCATCCTCATGGGATGAACTCGTCAACTTATAGACTTAACAATGAATTCATCCACCATGTTGACTCGATAATATTAACTCATCCTCATGGGATGACTTCATCCATTTATGGACTTAATCATGGATAAATATGTAGAATAGACATGTAGAAACAGATAAATACGCTAGTCATATCTGAATAAACTCCTCTAATTATGATAAATGCATGCATACGTATTGTAGAAAAAATGTTCTTTAAAGAAAAAGACCTGCCCTTTGGGCTTTAAAAAGTTTTGTAGAAAAAATTAATTAAAATAAATTAACAAATGAGGAGTGTCGCTCTTCATGCTATCATTTACTGGTAGTACTTTTGAAGATGCTTGGTATTCCATGGATGGTACAACTTCTGTTCGTCTAGTGTCTCCAGATGATAGGTGCCTTTCCTGTACCATAACGTAATTTTGTATGGTCCCTCCCAGTTAAGGGCGAGCTTTCCTTGGGTAGGCTTTCTAGCGGAGCCCATTACCTTCCTCAAGACGAGGTCTCCAACCTTGAAGTCTCTATGTCTGACTCGGGAGTTGTAGTGTTTGGCTATGAGGTCTTGGTAATGTGTGATTTTTTGTTCAGTTGTTGTTCTGACTTCGTCTAGTAGATCAAGTTGTAGGCATATAGCCTCATTGTTCTTTCTTTCATCATGATTACCCACCCTATAGCTTGTGAGTCCGACCTCTACTGGGATGACTGCCTCGCTTCCATATGCTAGTCGAATCAGTGTCTCTCCTGTAGGTGTTCTGGCTGTTGTTTTATACGCCCATAGTACGCTTGGCAGCTCTTCTGGCCATACACCCTTTTCTCCCTCGAGCCAAGTCTTGATGATTTTAAGTAAGGATCAGTTCGTGACCTCAACCTGCCCGTTGGCTTGAGGGTGGGTGGGGGAGGAGTAGTGGTTCTTGATTCCTAACTGCGAGCAAAAATCCCTGAAGGAGTTGTTGTCGAATTATTTCCTGTTATCTGAGACCAAGACTCTAGGGATCTCATACCTGTAAACAATGTTTTTCCAGATGAAACTTCTCACATTCTTCTCTGTAATAGTAGCCAAGGCTTCTACTTCTATCCATTTAGTGAAGCAATCTATGCCGACTATAAGGAACTTCAACTGTCGTATAGCTATTGGGAATGAACCCATGATGTCAAGTCCCCATTGAGTGAATGGCCACGGGGCTGTCATCGGGGTCAGTTCTTCTGTCAGCTATCTAATGACGTTCCTGAACCTTTGACATTTGTTGTAGGCTTTGGCATAAGTTTGGGCGTCCTTCTACATAGTAGGCCAGTAATATCCAGCTCGAATTAATTTATGTACCAATGACCGCGACCCTGAGTGGTTCCCGCAGATCCCTTCGTGTACTTTTCTCATGACATAATCCACTTCTTCGGGGCTTAAACACCTTAGGTACGAGCGGGATAAGCCTCTCTTGTACAAGACGTCACTTATCAAGACGAATCGTGCTACTTTGACCTTCAGCTTCCTTGCGACTTCCTTACCATCTGGTAGTGTGCCGTTTTTCAAGTATGAGAGTAATGGTGTTGTCCAATTGCTTTC
The DNA here is from genome assembly GCF_001633185.2 of Quercus lobata. NCBI lineage: Eukaryota > Viridiplantae > Streptophyta > Magnoliopsida > Fagales > Fagaceae > Quercus > Quercus lobata. The sequence continues at coordinate 25,943,699 of NC_044913.1, forward strand.
AGAACATATCTCCTACACATGGATGGGATCTATTAATGGAAAAAGCTGAACGAAGGAAAGTACCTTGTTGGGGGTGATCATGTGTTCTGTTGATGCGGCCTTGGCAATATGGTCGGCTTGCTCATTCTCTCCTCTGGGGATTTGAACAATCTTAGCTTGTAGATCATCCACCCTTCTCTTTACTTGCTCTAGGTACTTCTTCATCCTCTCACCCTTGCATTCGTAATCACCATTTACTTGGTTTGTGATGACCTGGGAATTGCAATGAATAACCACTCTTGCAACCCCTGCTACTTTAGATCTAGTCCTGCAACTAGAGCTTCATACTCTGCTTCGTTATTGGTCATAGGGAAGTAGAGACGAACCATGCATTCGATCTCGTCCCCTTCTGGAGAACGAAGTACAATGCTCTCTCCACCAACCTGTCTGTTGGATGATCCGTTTATGTGTATACTCCACTAAGGATACTCTTCTACCCCCTAGCTTTCCACATTAGCGAACTCCGCAATAAAGTCAGCGACCACTTGCCTCTTAATGGCAGTATGTGGGCGGTACTGTACGTCAAACTCACTCAACTCTATGGCCTATAGTGCCATTCATCTAGCAGCTTCAGGATTGCTCATTGCTTGCTGTAAGGGCTTGTCAGTCAGGACGATCATCATGTGGGCTTAGAAATATGACTTGAGCTTGCGGGTTACTATAACCAAAGTGAAGGCGAGTTTCTCCATCGATGGGTACCTTTCCTCTGCACCACGAAGTGCCCGGCTGGCGTAGTACATAGGCTTTTGCAGCTGGTCTTCTTCTTTGATCAAGGTCGCACTGATGGCGGCCGGGGATACAACCACGTAGAGGAACAATTCTTCTCCTGGTTTTGAGAGACTTAGTAACAGCAGGGAGGAGAGGTAAGTCTTTAGATCCTCGAATGCCTGTTGACACTCAATCGTCCACTTAAAAGATTTCTTCAGCGTGCGGAAGAAAGGTAGGCACTTGTTCGTTGCCCTCGATAGAAACCTATTCAACGCGGCTACCTTGCCGTTAAGGCTTTGTACTTCTTTCACGTTTGGGGGTGCCATCTCTATTATGGCCCAGATCTTGTCTGGGTTGGCCTCTATACCTCTCTGAGACACCATGAACCCAAGGAACTTTCCTGCCATCAACCTGAAAGCACACTTGTCTGGATTAAGCTTCATGTTGTAAGAGTGAAGGGTGTTGAAGGTTTCCTTGAGATCATCCAAATGATTGTTCTCCCTTCGGATTTTTACCAACGTGTCATCCATGTAGACTTAGACATTCCTCCCAATCTGATGTGCAAACATCTTGTTCATGAGTCTCTAATATGTTGCGCCCACGTTTTTTAGACCGAATGACATTACTTTGTAGCAAAAGAGGCCTTGCCTTGTGACAAACGAAGTCTTCACTTGATTTGCTCCATCCATTTTGATCTAGTTGTAACCAAAAAAAGCATCCATAAAGCTTAGTACCTGGTGCAGAGCCGTAAAGTCTACCAGGACGTCAACCCGTGGGAGGGGGTAGCTATCCTTGGGACATGTTTTGTTCAGGTCTGTAAAGTCCGTGCGCATCCTCCACATCCCATTGGCTTTCTTAACCATCACTACATTCGCTAGCCAATTGGGGTAGTAAACTTTTCTGATGAAATCTGTCTCTTGCAACTTGCGGACTTCTTCTACTATAACTTGGTCTCGTTCCTAGGCGAACACCCTCTTCTTCTAATGGATAGGAAGAAAGATGGGTGGCACATTCAACTTGTGTACCATGACTAAAAGGTTGATCCCGAGTATGTCTTCATGACTCCAGGTGAAGACGTCCTAATTCTTTCTGAGGAAAGTCATAAGACCTTGGTGTTAACACCCTATTTTGCAACCCGTATTTAACCTCACATGGAGGGTAAAAGGGTAATTTCACATTGGAAATATGCATCTTGATTCTGGTCATTAGATCCTTAATCTCATTTCACCAAAGTGATATTGATATTGTAACGATTAAATCGACTGGTCATGAGTCCTAATCGGACCATTAGATTGAAAGTTATCATCAAATAAAGTTTTAATGGCTGAGATGCACTATTACAAATTGAGTCCGACTATATGTGATTATGAACAATTGATTTCAATTGGTTATAAGTATAATCAATTTGAGATTAATGATGTGTCATAATTTGATTGGTTAGGACTACATTTTATGGTAGGGTTGCACACACCTAATTAACTAGATAGTTAAACATTAATTATTCAATGAGTAATTTGTGCAATTATCTTTTAATTAGAGTAAATTTGAAACCAATTAAGTCTGAAATGGGAGTGATTGGAGCTATTTAATGTTAATTGGGAGCTAATTTGGGACCAATTAGTGTTAATTATGCTGAAACCATTTTCTAACAAATGACCTCTGCTCACCATTTTATCAATATTTCTTAGAATATTTTGAATTTATGAATGAGGTTATTTTTTCCAGAAACTAGACATTCGGGGCTTCAATTTGAACACAAGAATGAGACAATTCCGATTAGAATTGAGACAGCTATGATTTTTCAAAGTTGGTTCTATAGGCTGTTACAGCAGCTACGGGAAAACCGAATTTTGGCTTGCTCCTCACTCCCACCAATCTTTCCATTTAATGTACCAGATTTTCCCCAAGGCTAAAATGAGGTCTAGATTCATGATTCTTTGTCAACCCTCATTAAATGGTCTTCCATTCATATTTCTTCCACCACTACTATATAAACCCCCCATCTCCTTTATTCCAAGACAAAAAAAAATCCCCCTCTCTTCTCTTCTCTTGAGTTCTAGTGAAGTTAAGTAGTCTTGTCATATCTTGGTCTTCCTGAGACTCAAGGTATTGAGTGAGACTCACTCTCCCTCTCCTAACTCTTATTTTCCTCCACCCTTAGGACCTCTATCAAGAATCTCCTCCTCCATTATATGGATCTTACATGAAGGTATAATCCCCTTCCCTAACTGTTTGCTTATATTGCCATGATGAGAATTTAAGATTAAAGCATGATAATTCTCTTGAATATGTTTGAATATTCTTATGTGTTCTTCACATGTTCTTAGCTGTTCATCACATGTTCATGCATATCACTAGATTTAATTTTAAATCCACTTTAAAAATATGAAAAATATGTTTGTTTAGTAATTCTTTCAAATTCTTGAATCTAGGTTATCACTATCCACACACATTCACTAGAGTTTATTTTTCAATCCAAATGTCATGCTTAATAAATTGAATTAGGGTTTATCACATGCACACACATTAATGTGATATGAATGTTGGCCACCATAGTCTAGAAGACCGGTTTCCCCGGGCAAGGCGGGTGCCTAACACCTTCCCACCTTATAACATAGCCTCCAAGCTTAGATCAAGGGTTAGTATATCAAATACTTATCCATGTAATTTTTTATTTTTAGATTGTAACTAGGAAACAAAGCCATATACTTTATCTTAGATTGTATCTAGGACCAAAGCCATATAATTTTCCTATGATTAATGTAAATTCAATTTCAAATTAATAAAATGAGGAATTTTTCATTCATGGTTTTCTTATTTTTCCAATAATTAAATAAGTGGCGACTCCATTGTAAAACCCTTAATCTAAAAGGAAAAATATAACTAGTTGAACCTCCATTTTGAGAGGCAATAACACGACTCCACCCATTCACGTGGGTTTGGCCCAACACATCATAAAAACGGGCCGGGGGTGCGGTCTCTCACAGTGGCGACTCCACTGGGGATATTGAGGGCTAAGTTTCAATTAGGTTATGGTGGCCAACCATGTCATTGTTTGTTTATTGCTTTTTGTGTATAATATGTCTAATATGTCATTATATTGCATTTCATGCATCATTTGCTTGAATGAAATTTATTTTATTTGTGTGCTAGCCCGGAAGCCCGGTAGTATTAGCCGTGGATTGTGGTCTTCCTGAGATTCACATACCCAGCGGTGAACCTACCACCCACCGTGACAAGGATCATCATGGTTATGCCATGGTGGTTCATAGGGACAAACTGTACCGTTCAGACCAACGCGGCGCTCCTGGCATCACAAGTTGGGAGGTATGACGTCCTAGCTTGTGGGGACCTTTAACCTACCTTCTACCCATGTTGTAATGACCCATAGAACCTACCTTTAGGTCGGTCCATGTAATTTGCATTTCATTACACATTTGTTTGGCCGTTGTTTGAACCATGATGACTCAAGTCCAACGCTTGAGCCCATCATGATTGTTTGAAAATTGTATGTTGTGAATGAACTCAAACCCAAAAGCCTAAGATTGCACTCTACTTGAAATGGAAGCCCAATTTGTTTCTTGAATGAGTCTTAGCCCAACACTTGAGCCCATCAAAGGTGTATACACATGATCAACATCAAAGGCCAAAAGCTCACAAGAAGCATGCCTTCCAAGTGTAAGCCCAAGCCGTTTCAAGCAGATACCAAGAGATCATAATCAAGGTTCAAGCCTTCCAAGTGCAAGCCTAAGCCATTTCATCATAATCAAGGTTCAAGCACACCAAGCCTCAAGCATCCTAAATGGTCCAAGAGGAAGCAAGTGGCCCAACTTTGCCTCACTCCACATTTGGTTTGCAACATCATGGTTAAGCTTAAAGTTTTTTTGTTTATTCCATGTTTCTATGTTTTTTTTTTTTAATTCAAAAATTTCATGTAGCATTTAATGAGCTTTGTTTGTGTATATATATTAATAAAAAAAAAAAAATCAAGATTTCCAAATCTTTCCCAAAAAAAGAGAAAAATTTTCAAATGAAAAAAGTCTTTGGACTAGGGGCATTGAGCCCTTAAGTCATTAAAAAAAACAAAACAATCTTTGAACTAGGACCATTGAACTTCCTAGTAACTTTTTCAAAAAGACCCTTTTTTTTCTTTTAAGATTAAAAAAAAAAAATGGTACATAAGGATCCCTTGGACAAAACTTTTTCTGAATTGTGATGTTTAAAGGCTTGAACAATCAACGTGTACTGAGAAAGGATTAATTTCATTTGATCCATGTATACACTTTTGCTAAATTACTTTGAATAAAAGAAGAAATGGTCTTACAAGGCAATCAAAGAAAATCTATCCATCAGAAAATTCAAAAAGCTCATGCATTCATTCCAAATTTCTGAAAACTTTTGTGTCTCCAATAGAGCATTAATACCTTTTCTTTTAAGAGGAATTTATTAAAAGAGTTCAAGTCACTGTGCCTGCAAGCAAGCATTACTAGGGATAGGAGGCCCTCTTTGGTAAAACAAGATTATACCTTAATACCTAGAATGATCATTATCCATTGCTAGCCCATTTGAGCCTTTAAACACTTAGCCTTTTTTTTTTTTTTTTTTTTTTTTGCATGAACCCACTAAAATTTGAACCTAGGGTGGGAAAATTCAAAGTATGCATGCTTAAATCTCATGTTGAGGAGGAGTCGACTTTGTATCTTTGAAGCTAATTGATAAAGCTCTCCTAGAAGACATGAAAGACAAGTGGAGAATTCATTAAGCTAAAGATAAGAGATCATCAAAGTAAAAGGAGTTTTCACTTAATCAAGGAAAGAGAAATGAAATTCCATCAATGTGAGAGAAAACAAAAAGGTGTGCATCAAGTTTGAAGAGCCTAAAATTCATCATACCAAGAGGAATACAAGATTCATCTAAAAGAGATTTCATAAAAAAAGGAAAAGATTCATCAAGCACCAAAAGGTGCAAGTGCATTGAGGCAAGAAAGAAGTATAGAGAGTGCATCAAAATGACCAAAAATCATTAAACTGAGAAATACAAGGAGGGCAAAAGGTCCCCAAAAGTTCATTCAATCAAGAGATGAAAGACCAAAAGAAAAAAAAAAGAAAGAAAGAAAGAAAGAAAACCTGCTAGGCTGAAAACCCAAAAGGGTGGTCTAGATAAAAGTTAGGGCAAAAAAAACGAAAAAACAAAAAAAAACAAAAAAAAAAACAAAAAAGAAAAAAAAGAAAAGAAAAAAAAAGAGAAGCCCGCTAGGCTGTAAACCCAAAAGGGCGACCTAAGCAAAAATTAGGGCCAAAGAAAAGAAAAAAAAGGGGTAAATCCCCACCAAGTTGGAAACTTGAGGATTCAACCTAAAAAGAGAAGACTTTTACAAGATGAAAGTCTAGAGGTATGATTCAAGATGAATGAGCAAATGTTGATATAAGTGACCAATGGAGACTAGTGAGAAGATGACAATGAAGATATGAGAAAACTCCTCCAATACTTGATTTTTGAGTAATGTATACTTGGGGGAAGATCATAGGGAATTTTGAGCCTTTTATATCATTCATTTCATAACCTAAACCCGGCCTACGTTACAACCCATGAGTAAAGACCTCCTTGAAGTCTTGCTAATTGTAGGCACATCTTAAACTCTTATAATATTTTCTCTTGAATTAAAAAGGAAAAATGCTTAAAATTGTCAAACCCCACAAGATGACATGTCCGAGAAAAAATTTCTCAAATTCTCAAATCCACAAAATGACTCAAAAGAACTTCCAAAGTTGGAGCACTCTCCTTGTTTGCACCCAACAATGTGGTTCATAAATATTATCACATTTCATTTCTTGATTGTCTTTGGAGACTTAATCTGACGACGTTCAAAAGGAAGAGGCAAATTTGATTACATGAGTTTAATGATCATGATCCTTCCTAATCAAAGAGATTTTTTTGACTCTTAAACACTTTGATTTGCCAAAATGGTTGTTCAAAGGATCACCTCTTGTTCTCAAAAAAAAAAAAAAAAAGGAAATTTGTTTCCAAAAAAAAAAAAAAAATCATTCTTTTTCAAAATCTAGTTCTCTTGAACTACGTCTTGACTTGATCCTCTGTGACAGAGGTATGTAGGCAGCCTTGTAGAGGCCCGATCCCTTTCACTCAAACAACCTTGGAGAACAAAGTCAAAATAATGTGACAAAATTGTTTGGGTGCATGTTAGGCTAAACTCATTTATTTTGCATTAAGCATGTTTAAACTTAAAGCATTGGCCTATTTATATTGTATGCAAGTTTTCATGATAATTGGTTTCTAACAAGTTAGAGAAAGAAAGCCTTTTTGTAGGAACCAATGATGACAGACCGTGATCTTCTTTCATGTTCCCCAATTGTCGCAACATCAAATGAATACAACTTCAATTTAAGCATGAAATATGCCTCAAACTAGGGGCATTGGGTAAATACTTCCAATTCATTTCAATGAATAAATCCATTGCTAATTGAAATTATCTTTTTGCAGGAATTAAGCAAGGACTTATCCAGCAATCTGCATCAACTCCCAACCAAAGTTGTTCTCATTCAAAGGATAGGTTTTTCAAAAAACATCATCATGAATAAATCTTCATCACTTTTACTCCATCTTCATCTTCTTCACTTTTTGATAATGAACAAATCTTCATATTTCAAAAAAAAAAAAAAAAAAAAAAGACAAAAGAAAAAATTTTCAAAAAAAAAAAAGAAAAAAAAAGAAGGAAATTTTCAAAAAAGGCCTTGGGACTATGGGCATTGGGCTCGTACTTCTTAGGTTGCTTTCAAAAAAAAAAAAAAAAATCATCAATCAAAATTTTCAATTCCTTCAAAAAATTCAAGATTACCAAATTTTTCAAAAAAAAAAAAAAAAGTCATCAATCAAAATTTTCAATTCCTTCAAAAAATTTAAGTTTTCCAAATTCATTTCAAAAAAAAAAAATCTTCATTAAATTCTTATTAAGAAATAGAAAGCTATCATCCTCTTCCATATTCTCCAGTGGTGCAACATCAAGTTAATTGTCCACCTTTAGCATTCATCGAAGCATAAAATATGTCCCAAACTAGGGGCATTCGCCAAGTATGCCAAAATCTTTTCAATGAATAACTCTGTTACTAATTGAAAACGTTTATTTTGCAGGTACTAGTGTCAAAGGCCACACACATCGACATGAGCCAAGATCCACAAATCCTTGGTCCTCTGAAAAACATGAGCCAAGATCCAAAAATCCTAGGCCTCTGAAAAACATGAGCCAAGATCCAAAAATCCTAGGCCTCTGAAAACATGAGCCAGGATTCAGAACCTTTGGTCCTCTGAAAACATGAGCCAAAGCCCAAAAAACCCTTGGTCCTCTGAAAACATGAGCCTAGATCCAAAAATCCTAGGTCTCTGAAAACATGAGCCAGGATCCGGAACCTTTGGTCCTCTGAAAACATGAGCCAAAGCCCAAAAAAAACCCTTGGTCCTCTGAAAAACATGAGCTAAGATCCAAAAATCCTAGGCCTCTGAAAACATGAGCCAGGATCCAGAACCTTTGGTCCTCTGAAAACATGAGCCAAATCCCAAAAAACCCTTAGTCCTCTGAAAACATGAGCCAAGATCCAAAAATCCTAGGCCTCTGAAAACATGAGCTAGGATCCAGAACCTTTGGTCCTCTGAAAACATGAGCCAAAGCTCAAAAACCCTTGGTCCTCTGAAAACATGAGCCAAGATCCAAAATCCTAGGTCTCTGAAAACATGAGCTAGGATCCGGAACATTTAGTCCTCTGAAAACATGAGCCAAAGACCAAAAACCCTTGGTCCTCTGAAAACATGAGTCAAGATCCAAAAATCCTAGGCCTCTGAAAACATGAGCCAGGATCCAGAACCTTTGGTCCTCTGAAAACATGAGCCAAAGCCCAAAAACCCTTGGTCCTCTGAAAACATGAGCCAAGATCCAAAAATCCTAGGTCTCTGAAAACATGAGCCAGGATTCGGAACCTTTGGTCCTCTGAAAACATGAGCCAAAGCCCAAAAACCCTTGGTCCTCTGAAAACATGAGCCAAGATCCAAAAATCCTAGGCCTCTGAAAACATGAGCTAGGATCTAGAACCTTTGGTCCTCTGAAAGCATGAGTCAAAGCCCAAATCCGTCACCTCCAGGTAAGCATATCTTGTACTCATAAAAAAAATTTTAAAAAAATTTTGCGTGCATGAACTACGTTTAGACCTGATCCTCCCACTAAGAGGTACATAGGCAATCTCCCTCGAGATTCGGTCCACATTTTGATCTAGAACATGACCGTCTGCATTTTTATTTGCATGCATCATACATTCACCACGGTTAAATACTGATTGCAAAGTTAGGTGTTTCTTTCATACATTGGCATTTGCTTTTCAAGCTTTACCAATGAAGGGCATTCTATTGACACCCTATTTTACAACCCGTATTTAACCTCACATGGAGGGTAAAAGGGTAATTTCACATTGAAAATATGCATCTTGATTCTGGTCATTAGATCCTTAATCTCATTTCATAAAAGTGATCTTGATGCTGTAACGATTAAATCGACTGGTCATGAGCCCTAATCGAACCATTAGATTGAAAGTTATCATCAAATCAAGTTTTAATGGCTGAGATGCATTATCACAAATTGAGTCCGACTATATGTGATTATGAACAATTAATTTCAATTGGTTATAAGTATAATCAATTTGAGATTGATGATGTGTCATAATTTGATTGGTTAGGACTACATTTTATGGTAGGGTTGCACACACCTAATTAACTAGATAGCTAAACATTAATTATTCAATGAGTAATTTGTGCAATTATCTTTTAATTAGAGTGAATTTGAAACCAATTAAGTCTGAAATGGGAGTGATTGGAGCCATTTAATATTAATTGGGAGCTAATTTGGGACCTATTAGTGTTAATTGTGCTGAAACCATTTTCTAACAACTGACCTCTGCTCACCATTTCATCGATATCTCTCAGAATAATTTGAATTTATGAATGAGATTATTTTTCCCAGAAACTAGACATTTGGGGCTTCAATTTGAGCACAAGAATGAGACAATTTCGATCATAATTGAGGCCGATATGATTTTTCAAAGTTGGTTCTATAGGCTGTTATAGCAGCTACGGGAAAACCGAATTTTGGCTTGCTCCTCACTCCCACCAATCTTTCCATTTAATGCACCAGATTTTCCCCAATGCTAAAATGAGGTCTAGGTTCATGATTCTTTGTCAACCCTCATTAAATGACCTTCCATTCATATTTCCTCCACCACTACTATATAAATCCCCCATCTCCTTCATTCCCAAAAAAAAAAAAAAAAAAAAAAAAAAAAAAAATCCCCCTCTTTTCTCTTCTCTTGAGTTCTAGTGAAGTTGAGTAGTCTTGTCATATCTTAGTCTTCCTGAGACTCAAGGTATTGAGTGAGACTCACTCTCCCTCTCCTAGCTCTTCTTTTCCTCCACCCTTAGGACCTCCATCAAGAATCCCCTCCTCCATTATATGGATCTTACATGAAGGTATAATCCTCTTCCCTAACTGTTTGCTTATATTGCCATGATGAGAATTTAAGATTAAACCATGATAATTCTCTTGAATATGTTTGAATGTTCTTATGTGTTCGTCACATGTTCTTAGTTGTTCAGCACATGTTCATGCATATCACTAGATTTAATCTTAAATCCACATCAAAAATATGAAAAACATGTTTGCTTAGTAATTCTTTTAAATCCTTGAATCTAGGTTATCACTATCCACACACATTCACTAGAGTTTATTTTTCAATCCAAATGTCATGCTTAATAAATTGAATTAGGGTTTATCACATGCACACACATTAAATCCAACATACAAATTGATTAACATATTGGATGATGTGATATGAATGTTGGCCACCATAGTCTAGAAGACCGGTTTCACCGGGCAAGGCGGGTGCCTAACACCTTCCCACCTTGTAACATAGCCTCCGAGCTTAGATCAAGGGTTAGTAGATTAAATGCTTATTCATGTAATTTTTTATTTTTAGATTATAATTAGGAAACAAAGCCATATACTTTATCTTAGATTGTATCTAGGACCAAAGCCATGTAATTTTCCTATGATTAATGTAAATTCAATTTCAAATTAATAAAATGAGGAATTTTTCATTCATGGTTTTCTTATTTTTCCAATAATTAAATAAGTGGCCACTCTATTGTAAATCCCTTAATCTAAAGGGAAAAATATAACTAGTCGAACCTCCATCTTGAGAGGCAATAACACGACTCCACCCATTCATGTGGGTTTGGCCCAACATTCTATAAAAACGAGCCGGGGGCGCGGTCTCTCACACTTGGCGGACATGCGGATTGGTGAAGGTGCTGACCTTAGTTGTTCGTTCTGGTTTAGAAATGTCAAGAAGTATTTCTTCAAGTTTTTCAACGGGCTCTGCTACTGTCCGCTATTCTTCTATGTTCATGGTTTGTAGATGATTGTTCATCTCCTACATTGCTATGTAACATTCGCGTGTAGTTGCCTGATCTCCATGCAGTTCTCCTACTCCATAATTGGTAAGGAATTTGATCATCAAATGGTAGGTCGAAGTTACAGCCTTCCACGAATTGAGGGTAGGTTGTCCTAGGATGGCATTATAAGCAGACGAGTAATTGACCACAAGGAATGTTACGTTCTTAGTAATCTACTGGGGGTAGTCGCCAACCGTTATGGACAATATGACTACACTAAGGGGGAATACCCTTGTTCCTCCAAAACCAACGAGTGGAGCGTTCGTCAGAACCAGTTGCTCTCTATCAATCCTCATCTGCTAGAACGCTGGGTAGTAAACGATGTCAGTTGAGCTGCCATTGTCAGCTAGGACCTGGTGTGTGTTGTAGTCCCCTACACGGATGCTAATGACGAGTGTTTCATCGTGCGAGTAGTGGAGACGTCAAGCATCTTCTTCTGAGAATTTGATGACAGGGTTGTCGATCCTTGCCATCTTTGGGACGAAGCTTGTTAGATGGACGATTTGAACCATCCTGGGGTAAGTCTTACAGGCCTTTTTGGATGAACCAGAGGTTGTAATGCCTCATACAATCATTCTTATATCTCTTTTAGGCGGCTTAGGACGCTCGTTCTCTCGTCAGGGAACCTGTTCTTGAGGTGGATCCGCTCTCTCCTTGCTGACGAACCTTTGTAGCTTTCCTTGCCTGATGAGAGCTTCAATTTGTTACTTCAAGTCGTAGCAGTCAGTTGTGTCATGACTATGATCACGGTGGAAACGGCAATACTTATTTCTAGACTTCTTATTAGGATCTCCTTTTAGCTTGCTAGGAAAAGTCAGAGCTCCTTTGTCCTTAATTTGCATTAAGACTTGGTTGATCGGGGCAGTTAAAGGGGTAAAGCTCGTGAACTTTCCTACGGAGGGCTTGAAGCACCTTTCCTCTCGCCGTTCTCCAATCCTAGCCATCTTCCGCCCCCTATCCTGTTGTACGTCTTCCTGTCTTTCCCTTTTCTTGGGCTTCTCTTCTCGGGCCAATAGTGCATCTTCCGTGTTCATGTACTTGGTCGCCCTGTAAAGCATATCTGACATAGTCTTTGGGTCGTTCTTATATAGAGAAAATAGGAACTTACCCTTCCATAGCCCATTCATGAATGCAGCCACGAGTACCTTGTCATTAGCTTCGTCGATCGAAATGGCCTCCTTGTTAAAGCGGGTTATGTAAGATCTCAGCATCTCATCCTCCCGCTACCTAATGTTCATCAGGCATGCAATGGACTTCTTATACCTATGTCCCCCGATGAAGTGTGAGGCGAACTGGACACTTAACTCCTTGAAGGTACTAATAGAGTTGGACGTCAACCTGCTGAACCAGATCCTTGTGGGTCCCTTCAGCGTGGTGGGAAAGGCTCTGCACATGATCTCGTCTACCACCCCTTGAAGGTGCATCAGGGTCTTGAAAGACTCCAAGTGATCTAGGGGGTCCTTGGATCCGTCGTAACTTTTCACCTGCAGCATACAAAACTTCGGTGGAAGGGGGAACGAAGTGATGGGTGCAGTGAATGGTGAATCTATTCGATGGACCAAGTCATCGAGGTCGCTAGATACCCGTCCTCTAAGGGCATTCATCATAAAGTCCATCCGTTCCTTCATCATCTACATCTCTGCGACTATGTGAGGTGGAGCTGTATCTGTGACGGATGGCTGGCTCGTGTCCTCTTGTTCTGGTCTACTTAGGGCGTTGCTACCCTCTGCCCTTTCTTGGTCCCTTCTCTCAGCGTTGGTGTCTTCTTGGCCTTCCTCCTGAGTGCTAAGGCCTGTGTTCTTCTGGCGCAGCTGCTCTTCCAGATCATGGTTTTGCTTGGTGAGGCGCTCCACGGCAGCGGCGAGAGTTTGAACCTGTCTCTTAAGGGTGGTCGTGTGTGGTTCGTCTCCTTGAACGTTGTTGTTGGTTGCCATCGAGAGAGTAAGTACCATGCAACTCTTTTTCTGGGAAGCAATAGTATGGCTTACAAGTCACAATTCCCCACAAATGGCGCCAATTGATAATGCCGAAAATGGTCAGTAAGTCACATAGTGCTCACATGTTCAAGACAATACCTGTGAAACAAAAACAAAGAAAACCCTAGGAAAGTATCGGTGTAGTACCGGCCAAAGACCCTCCAAAGGTTAAGTTAGAGAATTTTCACAACTCTAGAGTGCCAGAACTGGGGGAATTATGTGTACCTTGGTTTGTGAGGGTCTTAGGGTTTTTATAGTAGCATGGGGTTGAGATTCGTTTCTTGGCTTAGAAGATCTTTCCTTGTGGGAAAAATGTTCTTTAATTTGTGTATCTTACAGGATCTTTTCCTTATAGGACTCTCTTGATTAGGGTTAAGCGTGGGGCACAAGATATTTCCTTATATGCTTATGTGTGGAGGTCAAGTCATGTCAGCCTCGTCAAAGGTTCGCTTATCCTCTTTAGCTTCCCCCCGTTAACTTCATATCCCATCAATATATTCTAGTCATCTCATTCAAATGTTTGTTGTCTTCAGGGTGTAGCCGTCAGCTTTGAGGTGGAACCGTCGACTTTCACTCTATTGTTGTTAGGCTGTGAATGTGCAAGCAAGGCTGACGAGTTCATTAGGACCATCGCTTCAACCTAATATGGACGACTTCATCAAAACTACTGAAGTATCCTTATCAGTGCCAAAGCCTCCATCTCCAAGTTCTTTGGCTGAATCAAAATTGTTAGTGGCTTCTTCAAGATCATTATAGGTGAAGAGATGAACTCCAAAGTAGCTACTTCCCCTCTCTTGATCTGTCGTTCCAGAGGGATCATAAGAGATGCTTCAACTGAGTAAGGACGAGGGATCATATTTCTTCTTCATACGGCGTCGATGGATTAAGAATACGACGACCAGTATTATAAGGACCATTACGAGACATGCGCCAGTACCTGGGTAAAAAAGGAAGTTACAACTAGTTCAACTTCATAGTCCAAGTTGAGAATTTTAGCAAACACTGCACAGAAGTCAGAGATGAAAATGGATATATTACCTGCAACAAACTTCCACCGCTTACTCCCTTGCTTATCTGTAACCAAGGCAGAATAAATATAATTTTAGATAAATATATTGAACAGATATTTCTAATATATATATATATATATATATATTATAAAATGAATATGTGATATTGTTCATGTATGTATTTAATAAAGTTCATGTGTAAAAGAGAGAAATATGCGTAGCCATTAATTAATTATTTAAGTGCTAAAAGTATCCACCCAACATATAAATACCTATAATCTAAGCACTTGGTGTCTGCTTTTAAATTCCAACACTAACAGTAAGCAACGAAAAGAATGAGGTGTCAGAACATTTATTACATCACAATAGAAATATAACAAGCTCATTCCATAACTTTTTTTTTTTTTTTTTTCTGTTAAATTTCCATAACTTTTCTAAGCCCTGAGTGTGTGCTTTTAAATATACAATGTGCTCCGATTGAACGTAAAAGGAAAAGAAAAGATGCTTAAGGCCAAGAAGGAAGATAAACTTTAAGGTTTATGGATGTAGCGTAGATGCATCAAGTATAAGACAGGTAGCAAATGTTTTCAGCTAAGAGACCTGAAAGAGCAATACCAGAGGCAGAGATACAACTTTTCTCACACGAACACTTTTTACAACTTGTTAAGATGACAAGTTAGACATGAATCAACATACTTTTGCCTTAAACAAAAAAACATACTTTCACATATATCTATCACTTATATGATTTTTATTTTTTACTAATCACAATATAGACTACATCAACTGTTACAAAATTTTTTATATCCCTAAACTTAGACACACAGAAAAAGAAGATACCGGAAAAGAAGAGAAAATAAATTCTAGTCAAACTCAAAACCTGTCATATATATATATATATATATATATATATATAATCTTTTCCAAAAAACTTTCTTCTATGACTATACATACACTTTGAAAAAGTATGACTACAGGGACAATTTTGTTAGCAAATTGGTTGGATTTGAACCTAGTTTAGCTCATCCCAACCGTCCACAGAACAAAGAAAAAAAAGTGATTCTCGCTTGGTTGTGGAGTTAATGTAGCATTTTGTCTTCCAAGCTAAAATCCTTTTACTTTCTGAGAAGTGACTTGATTTGCACCCATTGATTGACAGTGTTTAGATGAGAATGAAAACTAAAGAACTTCTAGAAGATCAAAGGAACAGACTGTGTCCGATCAAAAACAAAGGAACAGACTGTGTAAAATAAAAGGTAAAACTAATGGGCTTTGAGCTGTTTTACTAAAAGTTATTGGGCTCTGCGTTTTTTTTTTTTTTTTTTTTTACCCCAAAGCCAGCTCTGACTTATAAGAAGCCCAATTCGTTAGGACTTACCATTTAGAAATCAATCGGAGGAAGAGGACTTGGAATCTCTTTAGAACTTACCAGTCTCGCTCTTTTGTTTCTTTTGGTTGAACACTTACCACTCTTCGTTCAACGTTGTAAGCGCGTTATTAACGTTACATCTTATCAAAAAAAAAAAAAGTTTCATCTCATCTTATTCTTTTCTCTGTGATCTCTCTTACACATCACACATGGAAGCCCATCATCTAGCTCTCTCTTCCCTCATCACCCTCTCCTTCTTAGCAATATTGTTGAGTGCAGTCGTCCCTATGAGTGTGGAAGAATCAAAAACGATTCCTTACCCTTTCTGGGGAGGTAATCGACCTGAACATTCTGGTCCCCAAGGGTTCAAGCTCGAGTACTGCTACGACGATGAATACCCAATTATCAAATTTGAAGAACTAGAGTTCCTCATACTAAACATCAGCGAATCTCAAGATATCATGACCATCGCAAGATTGGACCTCTGGGGTGGTTCTTGTCCTCAAACCAGCCTCAATACCAGTTTGAATTACAGTATCTTTGATTACACTTCAACCGTTCTAAACATAACTTTGTTCTACGACTGCCCTCCTCAAGTCATTATACTTATACCGGTCCAGAATAAATTTACGTGCAGCTTGAAAGGTAGTGACAGAAAAAATAACGCTTACTTTGTAAACGAATCGTTAGCAAAGATCCATATTCCAGGCCTTGCGCAATGCAGAGGAAAAATCCGTGTTCCAATTTCACGGAATGCTATTATTGATGAGTCTGCGGGTGTAGACCAGGCACTTCATGAAGCATTCAATCAAGGGTTTGAAGTGGACTACGATGCCTTGGACAATATTGCCTGTAACGGGTGTGTGGAATCAGGTGGGAATTGCGGTTCTAACGTAATACACCAATTTGTCTGCTTTTGCCGCGACGGAGAGCGCTCTTATAACTGCCCAGATAACAATATGTACTCTCTTTTTTCTTCTCACTTACCTGGATTAGGCTGAAACATACTTCTTCTTGGTTTAGTTTTGAATTTTGATGGTATATGCTATATAGTGCTTCTTCTTAGGCTAATCCTACCTATAGGCCACGTAGTGGCGATGCTTATTCATTGATCTTTTTTAAAAGACACATAATGGCATAGTTAATCGCATTTTACTTCTTTTTGATAATTGCTTACCATTGTCATTGGTTTGGGTTAGTAGGTCAAAGCCTATTCTTTTTTTATTGTTTTATTTTTATTTTTATACGAGATAGATTTAAGTGTACATGTGCGTGAAACTTTCTCTTAAATACTTGAGCTTTAGTCCTTGCCCTCACACTCCAAAAACACTTATACTTGTAGAATGATTATTAGGTCAAAAAAAAGTGCGGCAAAAATAGGTCAAAGACTTGATCCTTTGAATAAACATATCAATAGTAAAAAATAAAAAATAAAAAAAGGGTAAAAGTGAAATTACCCTTAAAGATGTGCGAGAGATACAAATACTGTGATGTGACTGTGTGTGGGTAGTGAAGAAAAAATAGTGGTTACGTATGTAAGTGAAAGATAATTACTTTATAATCTACTATATGAAAGTTGTAGCAAAATATTGTGGTGGTAGAAAGCTAAAGCAACTCCCTTTATTTTCACTTTTTTTTTTTTTTTTTTTAATTATGAGTGATGCCAACCGAACTTCTGCTCAATTTCTGCAATATAAGTCTTACTATTCTCCTCTTATGTTATCCGTGATTTTGGTTATGAAAGTAGAATTATGTTTTTCCTTTTAAAAAAAAAAAAAAAAAAATCAATGATTCAAGTGATGATGAACTTTAAAAAATATTTTAATTAGCAATTAGTGGTGAAAATTAGGTGGCATAAAAAAAAGTGATGAAAATTAGCAATTACTAATATTAGTTGTAATGATATATATATATATATATATATATATATATTAGTCAATTTTGACTAAAATACTCCTAAATAAGTTTCTATAATAAGAAAATAAAACTCAAATATATATCTCTATATCTATCTATATAATAACTAATAGTCGAAACGTTTAACTTTTTTGTTAATCGCTTCTTATTGCGCCTCGTGACGTCAAAACATTTGACTTTTTTGTTGACCGCTTCTTATTGCGTCACGTGACGATATAAAATTTTGCCACATTTACTTAAAACAATATGGAACAATTGTGACTTTAGGTTTTTCCGTTTCAGTATATATATATATATATATATAAACATCAAAACAATAAACTGCCTGGAGAAAACATACGAATGGCGTAGGAAGAGAAAGAAAGAGAATGAGAAATCTAAGGTTGCTACTACCGTCAAGTAAGCACCCCGTTCAGGCCGACATCCCACAACTGCAACTGGTACAGGTATTCATTGATTGTACATATATACTATCAAGTCTCAATCCCTAAATCTTGATTTAGAAGAGAAAGATAGTGAAAAGGAAGAAGGATATCGCCCTTCTATCTCCTTGATAAAAAGGTCAAAAAATATTTTAAAACTACTGTATTTGATTATTCAAAACCCGAATTTAATCTGAAAATTAATTCAAATTCTTTGCATTTTGTGCTACTCTGTTGTAAGCGCAGAATGGATCACATTATGTCCTACTATGTCGAAAATTGAGTGAAAATATGTAATTAGACTATAAAAAGGTTTTCTAGGCAGCCAACTTTAGTGCCTAATGGCTGTAGACAAAACTTTAGGCTTATTCCTTTTTTTTCTTTTTTTTTTGAAAGAGACTGTCTTTCAACTTCCAAATTTGAAACTAATCGTTTTTTCTAATTTTTTTTTTTTCCTTTTTCAAATGTTGAAGATTTACTTTAGAGGTTTGTGTTATCTGCTCCCTCTAAGTGTTCGTGGAAATGCCTAGGCAAAACTTTCTGTCATTTAGGAATTATAAGGGAAAAAATCTTATAGTTTTCTATCCTTTCTTAAAGTTATTTTGTATCTAAACACTAAATCCACCAATGATATCTTAACTACAAAGTGAGTCCCAAGCATTGTTTATGTTAAATAGCAAACTGGAGTAGTTTGAATCACACTTCAGCATTGAATATGTTCAATTTATATTTTAACAATTTTTGTAGTCATTGTTCCCTGTTTTGGCAATCTATCTAACAGTAGATATTCCTCTATACACTCTTATGTAGGGTAAGACATGAGTGCATTGTCATTATTAGTCCATGCTCTACTATTATGTCTTTTGGTGCAACCATGGATTTCTTTTCCGTGGAACACGTCACTTTTGAAACCAATTGGCTGATCTGCAATCAATGATTATCGATTATTCTTCAAAGGGTACCTGCTCTTATCTTTTTTTTTTCCTCTGTTTTGCAGTCATACTTTTTTCTTTTTTTTTTTCCTTTTTGCTTAGTTTCAATAATTTCTTAGTTTGATTATTAAATTTTTTGGCCCTTTGGAAGTTCTAATATCTGAATTTTTAGTTTTCTTTTTTATTTTTTTTTTTGGGGGGGGGGGGGGGGTTTATTTTGGTGTTAAAAGTTAAATCTTTCAAAAAATTTGTAACCTACATGATTATCTAACTTATGTTAAATCTTTTGAATTGTTGTTTATCTTCTCAATCTTGTGTTTTTTTGTTACAAATGCAAGATTGTCTGAAAATTTATAGCTTCAAATTCTGTTTGGTTGTTTTGAAAATGGACAAAAAGGAGATGAATTTAATTGAGTCCTATGTTTTATTTTTCTTTTTGCGGTCATTTCCTTCATGGAATATAATCATTCATAACCAAATGTAGCAGTTGGGTTATTTTGTCAGATTTATGCTGGTACATACATTTCATATTTGCTTTTGTTTATGGGTGTTTGAATTTTAGGCTATGGAAGCATTATTTACTTACTAATGGTTGTGAGGTCTGAATGTTTTTGACTGTACACTTCTTTCTTACTTTTGTTGTTGGTGGTATCTTAAGTGAATTTTAATTTTGATGTTTTTAATATGTGAGATGCACCTTCTTCATAATTAACATCTAGAACTTAGTTGCTCTTATGATGATCCATAACTTTGGATGTATAGATTCACACAATTGAAATTTAATTGTAAGGAGAGTAATTTTTAAATTAACAACACTGTGTAGCTTTGTAAAGGGTGAATCTCTTTATTAATTTGTAATTGAGTGAAAATCCATAACTTCATATGTATACATTCACACACAATTGGATTTGTTGGTCACTGTTTTAAATGAGATCAATGTTGCATGACTTTTGTATAGGTTGAATCTATATTGAGGTGTAGTTTAAAGAAAATAATTGATTACATAAGTTTAGGATTTTAGCCAGAATTTATGCGTTTCTCATAACTTCTGAGCTATACATCTGCTTGATGAACAATGAGTGTGGTGTATGAATTTTCAAAGTTATCTATAGTGAATAGAACTTTTCTTTTTTAAATATTTTTGCTTCTATATTGATTACTCAACCTTACCTAATGCATGCTTATTATGATGGAGGATTCATTGTTGCTCAACAATGGACTACAATTTAAGGGCTGCAATATATGCTTTAGATAATCTTTAGAAAAATACACTTCATTTTATTAATGAAAACTTCAAATAATTAATTGATGCGCATACTATATGCTTTTAACAATGCTAATGCATAATTCTTCCATTGCATCTTTGTCATGCTTTGAGTTTTCTATTTTTTTTTTCCCTTCCAAATCAGGAAGAACAAATGGCCATTTATCTTGATCAAATGTTACAACAAATGATTATATATGCTAGGTGTTAGATAAAAGGCCTAAATATGTATTTTGATTCCTTATACTCATCTAATCTTATCTTCTTTTGTTTCTATTTAGCTTAGAGGTTATATACCACATTTAGATGTTAAGATACATTAAGAAAGTAGACAAAATCAATCTTGATTAACTTCCAAAGTTTTTTGGGATGTAGTGAAATTTTCTCATTTTAGCAATTAAACAGATATTTTGAGGAAGAGTTAGGAAAAGATATTAGGTTTTATTCATGGTGTTTTCATGATCAAAGAAATTTGAATAAGTTCTACATTTTGAAATGAAATAATTAATTTTGAAAGCTTATATCCACTTGCAGTTTTAGTTATTAATTTCTCAAAAGGTTAGACAGAGAGAGATTTGTTTCTTCAAGATTCCAACTTTGTTTTTTCAATAAAGCTTCTTCAAATGCAAAAACATAACAACACTTTTTTTGTTATAATTTGTGAGAGCTTACATGACGCCTCTCATTTCTCAAATTGGGATACAACCATCAGATTGAACTGAATGTTCCTCCAGTGAAGTGTACAAGGGTTTAAGGGTATAATGTAATTTACTGCAAAACATGAGTTTAATTATAGTATCTATGGAGAAGAAGAGTTTAGCTTGACATCTAGATGAATATCAAAATAGAAACTTCACAAGTTCCTTTATACACCCCAACAGTGAAGTGTACAAGGGTATAATGTAATTTACTGCAAAACATGAGTTTAATTATAGTATCTATGGAGAAGAAGAGTTTAGCTTGATGAATATCAAAATAAAAACTTCACAAGTTCCTTTATACACCCCAATGGTACTTAAAGCCCCTAAAAATTATTTTACCTTAAAGCTACAATTAACAATAGAAAAATGACAAGTATCGTTGTCATGTATAATGCACATGACTTATTAAACCATACTTAAATTATTTTTTGAGAAGACAAACCATACAATCATTTCAAGTGATTATAACCAAACATTGTCCACAGTATTTTGTATTCTAATTTCCTAATGCATATCTCCTCAATAGATTCTATTGACAACCTGTAAAACTACAAGGAAAAGATTTACATATTCAATTGAAAAAGAAAATAAACTAATATTTCTTTAGATTCATGTTGAATAAGAAAATAATCCGATGTTTCTTTAGGTTTCATTATCAGTAATTTTGCCGTGCATCGCACGGGTTAGCGATTAGTATATATATATATATATATATATATAAAAACGAAACCTCTGAAACTCTCACAATTTTTCACGTCGGCACAATATTTAAATAAAATTATTATTTTATTTAAATAAAATCATCTTTTTTAGTTCAAACTTAACTAGGAGTGAAACTCTATCTCTAATAAGTCTAACTTAAACTCATACTTATCATTATCATTTTTTTGAAACTCTCACAATTTTTCACATCAGCATAATATTTAAATAAAATTATTATTTTTTTAAATAAATTCACAATTTTCCACGTCAGCAAAATATTTAAATAAAATTATTATTTTTAGTTCAAACTTAACTAGAAGTGAAATTCTATCTCTTTAATAAATCCAACTTAAACTCAAACTCATCATTATCATTTTTTTTGAAATTTTCACAATTTTTCACGTCAGCACAATATTTAAATAAAATTATTATTTTTAGTTCAAACTTAACTAGAAATGAAACTCTATCTAATTAATAAGTTAAATTTAAACTCAAACTCATCATTATCATTTTTTTTTAATAAAATTATTTTTGTTTACTCAAAACTTAACAGTGAGTGAAACTCTATTTCTCTAATAAGTCTAACTTAAACTCAAACTCAAACTCAAATGTTGATAATTTATATAAAAACAAAAATTATAATAGGACCTCCAAAAAAAAAAAAAAGACTAACGTTGAAAAAAGAGAGACTCACGTTGATAATTATGAGTTTGGTTTTTGGGTTGAAATTTCTACTAATTATTATTTTTTTTTTTTATACATGGTTGATAAAGCATTTCTATTTTTTTGGAGAAAAATAAAAAATGCAACCTATGTCTCCTAGCTTAGGAAACGATACATTTTTATTTGGTATGTTTTATATAATTTCGTTGAATTTAGTTTGGTTCTGAAGTAGAATATGGGGATTCTATAAATCTTAAAGTTTTAAGTTTTGGGGTTTTTGGTATTTGCGTCTTAGTAAGTTGATCTTAATTTTTCACCTTAAATGCTTTTTATTTAGGTTCATATGATTTTCTATTTTCTTATTAAAAGCTATATTTTTTGTTGATTAATTATTTGTTTGGATTAATTTCAATTAATTTTTTTTATCAGAATGCCTATTTACTTATTGTTGGATTTTTTTTCAAAGTTAATAGTTTTTTCATGCATCGCACGGGTTAGCAACTAGTTTAAAAAATTCCAAAACCGAAAAAAGATATATAAAAAATTAAAAATAAAATTTAAACGGTGTAAGCTGCTCTTCAATTAAAGGTCAAGAAGGTCCATTTAAGTTCTCCGAAACTTTTCCGCAACGTGTTGGATGGTATTTGCCAAGCTTTCCTGGAAGGAGTCGGCAAGACCACAATACAGTGTGTTTGGTAAAATAGGTGTCCTAAAAGGCCAAAATCTTTCCATTTAATTCTGTATCACAAAAAGTTTCCACTCATCCATAGACTTACGTGTATTGACATGACAATGCACGGAATTGTGAAAATAGTGACGGCTGCAAAGGTATGCTCTCTGTCATTCTCATGGGGACCGACATGTATGGTTCCGGTTCTACATGGTAAATTCTGTTCACTGCTTTTAGTTTCGGTTTATTTTGTATTGTATTACGGTTTGTAAGTCTCCTTTTCTTTATTTGATTGCTGATGGGAATGATTGCGGTATGCACATAGGCAAAGGGAAAAGGGGAGGAAGAGGCCATACTAAACTAATGGAGACCGAGATTAATATTAGTCAATAGTGGGTTTTTGACCAAGGGTGGGTCCGACTGGTTATTTTATATACATTAAAAAAAATATTGAAAAAAGTTCAATTAAGAGTTTAATACAGTTTCTTCGGGAAAGAAAAGTGTTTAATTCAGAATTAGTCTTAACATTCAATTAGCTCAATTAGTAAAATTATTTATTATTATGGTGGGCCTTTTTGAGATTGTGGGCTAGACTGTCTCCTGCCACACTAAGGCCCAAAGGGTTCTAGGTAGGAGAGTCAGGACCGGTTTAATTGCAACTCACCTTGGACTGGCTTATGCACAAACTAAAACTCTTTTATTGAAACTTTGATCACATGCTTATGACAGATGAAACTGTTACAAAAGAGTTACGACAGGTAAGTATAATATAGTAACAATGCGGTTAGCCAAAACAAGTAAAGAAATCCAAATATGATTAAAAAAAAAAAAAATGAGCATTATGACAATAGAAACGCACTATGAATAAAATGGCAAAGGTAAAAGAGAAAATAACACTGAAACTTAATCAATAAAATCAAAGAAGAAATGGTTAGTCGACGTACTTAGTTGCATTACGGAACTAAGACCAAGGAGGGAACCACTTCCTCAATGCAGATAACCTCATAGGAAGATCTTGCAGTAGAAATTACCCACTTTGAAAGAATTGGCTTAAATGGCTTATGCCCAGAAAATCCTTAATCCTTAACAGATGGTAGGCTTTCAGAGGGAGAGAAGAGATTAGCCTATTGGTGCATGCCTGCTACCACACTCTTGCCTACTCTCTGTTTTTCTTTCTCCCTGTTTCGTTACTCTGCTTTTTTTTTTTCCTCTTTTCTTTTTAGTTCTTGCTCATGTGATGTTGTTTTTTCTGATATTGTGGTGATGTGATTGTTATAATGTTGTGACTCTCTCGTTGTGATTGTTATAATGTTGTGACTCTCTCGTTGTGATTGTTGCTATGTTGATGTTTTTCCTTGTGCATGGCAGAGGCTCTTTATATATTGCCTGTCGTGACTGGTTTTTTTATTATTTCTCAAACCACTTTTGTTTGGGTGTGGGTGTCCTTCCAAACCACCCACTGGTTTGTCAGCTGCCACCACCACTTACCTATGTTAGCCGTGCCACATCCCATTACCAGACAAATAATTCTATTTTGTTTGCTTATTCACTGTGGCATTCCCATCTGGAACAAGGTGGGCATTCTCTTTTACTATCTCTCATGGCATGCACCTAGTGGTTCCAACTCATCCTTCCCTCTCTTACCTCTGACCTATGGCCCACTACTCTTATATTGGCTGGGTATAGGTTGGTGGTGCCTAAGCCTTGTGCGTGCTCCACTTCTGTGTGTGTCCAAAGCTTGTCTATTGCTCATGCATTTTCCATGGCTTTGATTCCCGTCTGTGCGTTCTGCTACTCATTCTTGACCTCTTTTGGCGTGAGCGGGTTTCTGAGCCTTCATTCTTTATGACTTGCTTTCTTCATGGACTGGGCCTTGCCTGGTTGTGGGCTTTTTTCTCTTTAGCCCATTCTTTGCTCCTTCCGTAGACTTGCTAACATTTCTGCCATAACATTTTGTTATTCTTGTTGTGGTGTTATTTGATCCGTGCTTACTGGACCTTTTTTGAGCCTGCTGTATGCTTTTTCTTT
This sequence comes from Quercus lobata, assembly GCF_001633185.2. NCBI lineage: Eukaryota > Viridiplantae > Streptophyta > Magnoliopsida > Fagales > Fagaceae > Quercus > Quercus lobata. Next base: position 25,968,606 of record NC_044913.1, read on the forward strand.
CACTTAATTATAGTGACCCAATATTGTCATTGGGCTTACATTTATGCTACTTCGGGCCTTCTTGACCCATTATGGGCTTCCTTGGCCCATTTCTTCCTTATTGGGCATCCTCGGCCCATTTCCTTTCCTCGGGCATCCTCAGCTCATTCTAATTCTGCATTCTCATGGGCGTTTGCTAAGTCTTTTGGGTTTCCCCAGCCTAATTACCATTTCCTTTGCTTTTGGGGTTCATGGGCTCTCCATCAACTTCTTACTCACTTACTTCATTATTTCAAGCCTTCTTTAGCCCATTCTTGCTTTCCATACTACCCATGGGTTTACTACTTCTTTCTTTACGCTCATTTGGGCCCGCTTGCTTTCCTTTGAGGCCTATTTGTTATCTTTCTAGGCTTATGATCCATTATTCCTACCATTCAAGCTTAATGGTTTTTTTTCCCCCCTCAATTTACTAACTCTTTTCTTCCCATATTGTTGGGTTTCTTTCTACTATTGTTCTTTTCTGCCAAAATGAGCATCAACAATCATCAAATAAGATTTAGATCTAGGTTCAATTTTTGCTTACACAAAAAATTAATTAATATCTTAATTTAACGCTAAAGAATAGTCATCATGCACGGAACATTATAGGCTAAACACTATCTTTTATGCTAAAGAAGAGTTTAATATAAAACTAATTAACACAAAGCTGATCAAAAATCTTTTGAGTAATCTACTATACATATATATATATATATATATATATGTTTCACTAGACTCTCAATAAAATAATAATAATAATAATAATAATAATAAAACCGCATAACATTCTATAATTTATGGAGAATATAAATTTCTATGAAAAAGAAAAGTGGAGTATAAAAATGTTTATTGAAACATTCATATTGGTGATTTTTATCAGAAGAATTATAAGGGAGAGCTATTTACTAGTGCACACTCGATTGTTTCACTTTCACTTTCACACAATTGTTCACATATTTTGCACTGAAACCATGACTTTAAGCCACAATTTCAATTCAAAAAGTGCACAATTATGTGTAAGAGGTAATGTGAAATAAAAAATTGCTCTAAAAAGTACTTGTCTTAGATTATTCTTTTCTTATGATTTCTAGCTCTTTTGTGTTCCCTCTCTTTTTTCTATTATATTTAAACCACTTATGTGTCTAAAATAAATAAATAAATAAGTAAATCAATAAACTATCTAGTTTCTAAAAATTTTATTTAAGAGAGATGTGGGAATTGATAAACAAGTCAAAGAATGACAAAAATGAATGGGCCCACATGTATTGGTGTATAACAAAAATTATGTCAATTAGGTATATATGTACAAGTAATATTACTTCAAGGAAAAAGTTTATTTCTAAATTGGTTTGAGTGAATAAATAGCTTCTTTTCTCTCCCCTGTAGGAGCATTTCTCTCTCTTCTGAGTTTTCTCTCTCAATCCGAGACTTTCCTCCCACGAGTTTGCCTCTGGGTTTTCTTCCTAGAGCTTGACTCTCCTTCTCTCTCACCTAAGTTTCTTTCTCAGTTGAGACCGACTGGTTTTTTCTCCTTCTTTTCATCGTCTGAGCGTCTTCCTTGAGATTGGTTGGGTTTTCTCTTTTCATCAGTTGGGTTTCATTTTGCCGACTGGGTTTTTCTCTCTTTTCCATCATTTGGGGTTCATTTGGCCAGTTGGGTCTTCTTCTGTGAGTTTGGTTCTCCTTCTCTTTCATCACTGCCATGGACCAAGTAGTGGTGGAGGGGTTGCTTAATCTTCGACTTACTAAGGAAGAAGAAGAGGAAATTTCAATAAAGACAAGGTGCAAGTCCGATCTGCTTGAAGACTGCTCCTTTAGTCTTTTTGGTCGCCTTTTGACAGATAGAAACCAGAATCAGAGGGCGTTAAAGAACACGATGAGGGCAGCGTGGAAGATGGGTTTGGACCTTCAGATTGTGGATGTGGGAAATAATGTCCTGCAGTTCAAATTTGGGTCTAAGTATCAATTGAAATGGGTAGAGCAAAATGGGCCTTGGAATTTTGATAATAATCTGATGTTGTTGTGCAAATGGAGAAGAGGGCTTTCAACTGCGGTAAGCTAGTGAATCTAGCCTAGATCTACTCTAACTCGGCCAAACTCCGGTAAGCTCGACTTTAACTCAACCAAATCTCGACCAGATTTCCATAGATACAAAGAAATATCGGCCAAATCTCGTTATATCCGGCCAGATCTGACAAGATCCGGCCAGATTTTGGCCAAAATCCGGTGAAATCGAAAAACTTGAAACTGACCGATTCACACCTGAAATTCGATTCAACCCGACCTGGTTGATCTGAAACTTCCGGCGGGTCAGTTGCGGGTTGAAATCTTCCCACCCAAGAAGGTCGGGTCAAGTCCGGGTTAGGCATAAACCCAACCCGACCCAACTCATGGACACCCCTAAAGTAAATAGACATTTTGCTAGTTAGTATTTTTTTTTTTTAAAAAATGAAGAAATATTTAACTTCTATACTTTTCCATAGTTTAGAATTGTTGTCTAATATTGAACGTTATTGAGTTGCAAATGCATAATTATCGAAACCTACAAAATAATTTACAGTTCTTAAATTAATAAAGCAAATCTCCCAATAGTTACACACACACACACACACACACACACACACACACACACAAAACCAATATAAACTGCAAATACATAAATAAAGACTATGTTATGAGGAAGACATACCAAGTTTTAAATTTGAGTAGCAATATGACTTTCTCGTAGTAATACCAATATAGACAATTCAAAACATGAAACAATATCAAAATTATAATACCTAATTCCATTATCTTTTATGTTGAATCCAAACAAATAATTAATCAACCAAAAATCATAACTTTTAATAAGTAAACAAAAAATCACATGAACCTAAATAAAAAACATTTAAGGTAAAGAATTAAGATCAACCTACTGAGACGCAAATACCAAAAACTCCAAGACTTAAAACTTTAAAATTTATGACTCCCCAAATTCTACTTCAAAACCAAAACAAATTCAACAAATTTATATATAACATTCCAAATAAAAATTTACCGTTCCCTAGGCTGGAAGACATAGGTTGCATTTTTTTTCTCCAAAAAAATAGAGATGTTTTATCTGCCATATACAATAAAAAAAAATAATAAGTAGAAATTTCAACCCAAAATCCAAACCCTCTTTTTTTTCAACGTTAGTCTCTTTTTTTTTTTTTTAGCCTATCATAATTTTTTTTTTTTTTTATATAGATTGTTAACGTTTGAGTTTGAGTTTAAGTTGGACTTTTAGAGAGATAGAGTTTCACTCCTTATTAAGTTTTGATTAAACAAAAATAATTTTGTTTTAAAAAAAAATGATAATGATGAGTTTGAGTTTAAGTTGGACTTATTAGAGAAATAGCGTTTCACTTCTGGTTAAGTTTGAACTAAACAAAAATAATTTTATTTAATAATAAGTTTGAGTTTAAGTTGGACTTGTTAGAGAGATAGAGTTTTACTCTTAGTTAAGTTTGAACGAAACAAAAATAATTTTAATTAAATAAAATGATAATTTTATTTAAATATTGTGTTGACGTGGAAAATTGTGAGAGCTTCAGAGGCTTCAGTTTTATATATATACTAGTCGCTAACCCGTGCGATGCACGGGAAAGCTATTGTGTATAAATTTAATGAAATAGAAATGTATGAAACACAAATTTAAGTTTAAAATAAAATGAAGAATTAAATCTTTAATATCCTCAACTATCCATAAAATGTATGAAACACAAATTTAAAGAACTACTTAATCAATATTTCAAATAAATTGAGAAAAAAAACTTTAAAGTGTTTTTTGTATCTTCTTCCTTTATTGCTTTGTAATAGTCACTGAATATGTTATTTTGTTTTAATTTTAAAATTTAAACTATCAATTAGGGTCTTGCATCTGATTGATTAATAAAATAAAAAATATGCAATGGCAATGGTTGGAATCTTGCTTATAATAACCTAAGAAAAGAAGTGGCACAATTTTATGGGACTTCATACTACATTATTTGATTAATTTTGCTGAAGGTAGCATTATGTATGCAATTAATATACAATTTCTTAAATCATATGCCATGTACACCCAAATCCATGTATGTTCATTTGGTGTGCTCACTTCTATTCCTTTGCCTTTACCTTTACCTGATTTTGTGGACTTGCTAATAATCCTCCAACAAAAGCAAAACTATGAAGACTTGACTGGCATATGGTGGCCTTAACTATTGATGTCCCCTTTAATATGTTAATGATCAGTTTAGAACCCTGCATTTATGGTTTTCACATTTTTGTTAGTTCCACATGATAAACAAAAGTCATCTTTGATCTACTTGGGAACACTCATTTGCTATTTATCTTTACTGCATTACTGATATGACATGGCTTCAAACCGTTAGCAGTAGGAGTTGCATGTTCGAAAAAACACTCATTTGTGAGCTATAATAAAACTCATTCAATTGTGAACTATAGTAATTATCATTTGTGTGCTGCAAGTACTCTTACCAAACCACAAATTTACTCTATCTCAACAAATAGAAAAAGAGGGTAAAGCAAGGAAAAAAGAAGAATGGTTCATGTGTGAGTGATTGATGTTAATTGACGTGGTCATTTGTCTTTGTCTTATTTGTATAGACCTCAATGTACAGCTTTACGTGTTTGTTTGAATGGATGTAAGTGCTATATAATGTCTTAGTTGTAACCTTAATAGAGTAAACAATTCATTCAACCCAAGAAAAACAATTGTCTATGTAAATTAAATGAGGAAGAGGCAAAATTAAAGGGATTTTTTGGGGGTAAATGTTCAAATAATTCAAGCAAATTTAATAAAATTAAATAAAAAAGGGCCCACTGTTCTTCCAAAAATAAAATTATTGGTCCCACTATCATGAAATCATTTTTTGTTGAAGCCTAGACAAAATCTTTCCTATGAAACTTCAAATCCAACTAAACTGAAAATACTCAAAAAGAACACGAAATTAAAACTCAAGAAGAATATCAAAATTCAATGTTCAATACCAATGCCACCACAAAATGCCCTATCAAATCAGCAAAACTCTAATGTAATGAGACTTTACAATTGTAGACTCACAATTCATTTCCAATAATATATTGAAAAACACCAAGCCACCTTTAAATCACACTAAAATTCATAATCACGCCATGAAATAAATCATAATCAAATCAGATCCACTTCACAATTTCCCAACCCCTCATTCACAAAGCTTGAAAGTATCTTCTAAAATTATATACTAAATGGGTAGAACCAAGTCCAAGTTCAATATCAATCTCATAACCAATGGTAAAAAAAATCAATAAAAATTTCCAAGGTATGACCTCACATTCACATACACAGTTTATAATGAATTAGAGAATGAAATTGCTGTTAATATGATCTCACAGACTATAGTGTACATAGAAAGCAAATATTCAGTATATGGTGTATCATTAACAATAGCTGCATCTTGTGCAGTCCAAGAATCTAATTGTTCATTAACACCCAAATATCAAAAGAATGAATATTAGACAATCTTAAGCTAAACTATGTTTTTTCAATCAGATGAATGCTATAGTAATAATTATAAAGAAATTAAGAAAGAGAGGTACAAAATTATTTAGGGTCACAAGCTTCAAATTCTTTAGTTTATTTTTCTCATCAACAACAGAATCTTAGGTTCCAAAATTAAGACTTAACTCCTAATTATTTAGGGTCAACATAAATATTGGAGCAATATCATGCACTGCATGTTCACCTTTTTTTGCATTTTATAATGTTCCTCCTCCATTTAAGAAAAAACACAAGTATGATCACAGAGAAAGTTAATTATTTACTACCTTCATGAACAAATAAGATTCAAGTAAATGTCATCATTTTTGTTATAAGATATGGTTGTTTAGTTATGATAGAGCCATTTTTTACAATTAGGAAAATCAAAACACAAAAGCTTCTTTTAGCCAAAGTTTTTTATTGATGTATTAATATATTTTTTGGCTTGTGACAGATCCAAGCTTCTTTTTAACTGAAATGCTCTACACTAATCTCAAAAAATTTAAATACAAAAGCTATTGCTCTTGGCCTAATAAGTGAAACTTTTAAATTACATTAACACTTTTCTTAAAATAAGAAGGTTGCCGAATTAAATAAATTCTACTCATTTTTCATATCATCATGACTTATGATTGATACATAACAAAAATTAGTCAATTACCAATAGCAACTAAAACCAAGAGTCACAAATCATAAAGTGGCTATAAACTAATGCAAGAGTAAGTAAGGCATTTTGTCAAACACATGGTGTGCACAAAATTTCAATGTCTTAGTTATTAACGTTTGTTATTAAAAAAAAAAAAAAAAAATTAAAACAGAAATACACATCCTATTGACAAATTGACAGTTCCTGTAATGCAACAAATAACACAACAAACAGGCAGAACAAACAAATTGAGGAGTATTAAATATATGGAACTATATAACTAATCAAATTCTGTCATGAATAATTTAAAGCCAGAAACCCAACTCTTCCATGGGTTTTTTATTCCTCACCAAAATGTCTAACATTTTTTTTATGTTAGGCCAAAGCAAATGTGGTGTAATTTGGAAAATTGACTAAAGTTGTCTAAATCAAAACATACAATGGAAAAACAATATTTCTATCAAATTAGTGGAAGGAACCAAAAAGACAGTAGCGTGACAGTGAAGAATAGATTGAGCAATAATAGTAGTGTGACAGTAAACAATGAAAGGGAACAATGAAAGAAATCAATTTACCGTAGTGATTTTGCTAGAAGACTAGTGGTGCAAGGCTACTCTGTTCTTTCTCCTTAACCTTCGTTGGGTTTCTTTTCACAGAGAGAAAAGAGAAAGCATAAAACAGAAAAACAAAAAGAGGAAAACAAAAAGTCAACAATGTTAGTGAAGAAGAGATTGAGCAATAACAATAGCGTGACAGTAAACAATGAAAGAGAACAATAAAAGAAATCAATTTACCATAGTGATTTTACTGGCAGACCGATGGTGCAAGGCTACTCTGTTCTTTCTTCTTAACCTTCAATGGGTTTCTTCTCACAGAGGGAAAAGAGAAAACAGAAAACGGAAAAACGATAAGAAGAAAACAAAAAGTCAGCAATGTATATAAACAATAAGTAATTACAAACCTATCTCACCGTCAATACCAATCCCAATATTTGACATATGAACCATACAAAATTCAAACCCATATTGTTTCCACTAAAATTTCAAATACACAATCCCAAAGAGTCAGAATTTAAAATTCCTTATGAATTTCGAATTTGCATCAAGAATTAAAAGGCTTACAAATCAATGCCTACAGAGAAACTCACTAAAATCAAGTTTCTAAGTGGTAGCCACATGAATCCAGATAAGAATTCACAAAATTAAATCACAAAAAAAAAAAAAACCCTAACAATACCCAACAACAGTATTTGCAAAAGAACTGAATAAAAAATCAAAATATTACTTAAGCAACAACAGTAATTCAGTCAAGGAATCAACAAAAAAAAAAAAAGCAAAGCCAATGAACATTAAAAAACAAATATTTAGAAAGAGAAAGAGAAAGAGAAAGAGAGAGGGAAAGATTAGATACATGATATTAAGACCATCTCACCTGCTTAACTTGGCCTGTGACATTGGAGATTTTGTGATGGCTATGATGGGTAACGGCTCAGTTATGGGTGGGAGAGATGGCTATGGTCATCAGGGATACAAAGAGAACGGCTTTGAGAGGCAGAGAGCACGGCTAATTTTAGACTTTTAGGGTTTTTTGTTTGAGAGATAGTTGGCTTTTAATAAGAATCGGGTTTGTAATTTGTTTTTGGAGTAAAAAAAAGATTTATTATTATTTATATAAATATTGCTCAAGTGGAAAATTGTGGGTTGGCTTTTAATAAGAATCGGGTTTGTAATTTGTATTTGGTGGAAAAAAAAAAAGACTTATTATTATTTGTATAAATATTACTGACGTAGAAAATTGTGAGAGTTTCAGAGGCTTCGGTTTTATATATATATATATATATATATATATAGATATAGATATATAGATTAGTATTAGGCTTGTGCGATGCATGGCTTTATTAAGAATCATATGTAAATTAATGAAAATAAAGAATAATAATTTTTATATTAATTAAATTTAAATAGATAATAAAAATAAATTAATCATTTGCTCTATTTTTTTTTAATATGTAACCTTTTACTTTATGTTATATAATGAATGCATATTGTATAAGATTGAGTTTTTATAAATAAAAGGAGATGTCTGAAAAATATAAAACAATAATTTTAAATAGTAAAGAAGTTGTTATAAGAAAAAAAAAAAAAAAAAAAAACCCATAAAAATCAAGTTAACGTTAATTACAATTTATCCCTATTATACCGTAAAGATCAAGTCGTTAATGTTATTAGCTTTTTTTTTTTTTTTGTTATCCAAAATTTTGATATATATCCAAAAAATAAATAAATTTAAACAAATAAATTTGAAAAAAAAAAATAGATAACAAATTGCTTCCCGTGTGTATATCCTCCCAATGAAAGTGGGTTTTTTTTTTTTCATGGGATTAACTATACTTCTACGTACGTACACTACTACACATTTTAATATTTTATGCTTTGGATTTTTTTTTTTCTTTCTATCCTATTATTTTAGGCATTGTTGATAATATTTAGATAGACATAATTGTAAGTTGTTGTTGTATGGCACCAACGAACTAAATTTACTTTTCAAAGAAGAAAACCAACTAAATTTAATCTCTTTTTAAAATTTTACGTTTTGTTGAATGTAGGTAGCATATTTTGTTAAAACACTTATTTTTTAATATAAGTTGCATATTTTGTTAAAATTGCTTTCTTTCTTTTTTTTCTTTTTTTTTTTTTTGTAATACACTACACGTGAACAAACAAGACAAAAAAGGAGTATAAGAACAAAGGAAGACACAGCACCAAGAGCAAGCAAAGAAGAGGAAAGCAAAAGAGGGTGCTGTTAACGAGCGGAAAGCAGTCAAAATGTGATTGTTTGCTACTGAGATGAAGAATTTGGATTATAATACACTAAACTTAAAAAATAAGGATTAAATGGATTAGATGAAGAATTTAGATTGTAATTAAATTAAGATTTTTATCAACTTATAAATTATAGTAGATGGATTAGATGAAGAATTTGGATTGTAATCAAGTTAAAAATTTTATCAACTTAGAAATTATAGGAGAAAAAAATTATATATATTTTTAAAAGCTAAAAAATTTTCTACAATTTGATGAAACCACTTGGCGCAACCACGGCTTCTAAGCTTAACTTTTAATATATAATATATGATATACATATAAATAAATAAATATATATATATACACACACATATATAAATGATAATGATGAGTTTGAGTTTAAGTTGGACTTGTTAGAGAGATTATTGTTATTGATTCCGTTCTGTTCCGGCCAAAATGGTCGGAATATTTCGTACCGGCATGCAAACTGGTACCATAATACCTCCCGTTCCCCCTTAGGTCAAATTTCAGCCTATTTCGGGATGTTCCGGCCATTCTAGCAAGTTTTGGCCGAAATACAAATTTCAACCAGTACCAGATTTTGGCTTAAAAAAAAAAAAAATCAATTCATTCCGCTAGCATGCACTTTGAGTTTTTTTTTTCCTGAATTTTTTCATCTTATTTCAAACATAAACTTGACATTACCAAATGATATGTTAATAATAATAAATAAATAAATAAATAAAAACCTAGAGAAGTAGACAGCAGAATCTTAGATCAGTACCAAATGATTTGTTAGGGAAAAAAAACCAGAGAAAAAGAAGAAGAAGAAAGCAAAAATCCAAGCTTTGGCAGTATGTGGATGAAGTGGAAGTTAATTTGCTTACCATTTGAAATCTCTTCTTCAAGGCTTGTTTAAGGTGTCTCTACTCTCTAGAACTTCCAGAGTGAGAGTTTCATTTATGAGACTTGTAAATGACAAATAGAGCTTTGAAAAGTGATATTAACTCTCAAGGGAAAATGGCTCAATGCACGTGGGAGTAGGTAGGGGTGGAGCTTCCAAGAAGCTTCATGAATCATGATTATAATTATCCCAAATTCCCAAAATATTCAATAATTTACAAAATTTTGCTTTAAAAAAAATTCATTTATTTACATAATAACTCAAATATGAATTTTTAAAAAATAAACAATCTAAACCCCTTTAATAAGATTTTCTTTTTAAATTACTATATTAATAGCAATCAGTAAAGGTATAATTTTATTTTATTTTTTTATGGGGTTATTTTATGAATTACTATTGTGTAAGTAATGACTTGTTATAAATCTTGGATGTGATATTGATGTTAAGACTTAATATTAAATGATTTGTAATATTTGATATTTAGTAATATTTTTTTGAATTGATAATTTTATGTTGTATAAGAATTTTTTTTCTTTTCTTTTAAAGAACTCCGAAACACTCTGAAACGATACGTTGAAATAGGCTAGTATCGAAATATTCTGTTTCATTGGACAAACCGAAACGGGTTCCGAAACGGTATTCATAACATTGAGAGAGATAGCGTTTCACTCCTGGTTAAGTTTGAACTAAACAAAAATAATTTCATTTAATAATGAGTTTGAGTTTAAGTTGGACTTATTAAAGATATAAAGTTTCACTCTTGGTTAAGTTTGGACGAAACAAAAATAATTTTAATTAAATAAAATGATAATTTTATTTAAATATTGTACTATCGTGAAAAATTGTGGAAACTTCAGAGGGTTCAGTTATATATATGTATATATATATATATATATATATGAGAAATTGTCATATCACCCACTAACTAAATAAAAAGTGGAGATTAAAATCAACTACCACTTGCTATTATGTATTTTAAATAAAAGGACACTTTCAGTTAAAAAAGTACTAAAAATAAGCCAAATCCACATATATTTTGGTATCTCAAGAACCATTAAAGTCAAGCTTTCTTTTCTTTTCTTTTCTTTTTTTTTTTTTTTTTTTTTTTTTTTGCTTGTTTGGCCTTCAAAAAAAAAAAAAAAGTCATAGAAAAAAGTATTGGTGTTATTATGTACCTTTCACATAAAAGAGGGAGTGTGCACTTCAATGTCCCTTAATCATTAACCTGGGAAAGATCTCTAAGCTAAGAAAAACTCAATTATAAGACAGGAAAGGGAGTGTGCGCTACCAACTTTTGTTTCTCAAAAAAGTTTCTAAAATAAAACACTTTTGTTTATGAGAGAATATTCGATGGAATTGATACCTGTTATTTTTTATTTTTTATTTTTTTTAAAGGAAGAATTGATACTTATTATTGAACCCCTTTTAAAAAATAGTTACTGACATTAAGTGGGTTATTAATTGTACAAGTAAATCTAGTGTCATAAACTTTTCCACAACTTTGCTACATAGCGACTCGTAAGTGATGAAATCATGGACCCACTATTTTATTTTCACCACTCACGAATAGCCATATAGCAAAGTTATGGCAAAGTTGTGGAAAAGCTTATGGGTGTGCGCCGGTTGTCACATCTCTAAATCATACATTAGATTTGGGACATTACACATATTGGGTTTGGCTTAACTCCAATATTTATTAACTGAAATCTCCTTTTGTTTTAATGAAAAACTATCACATCACCCACTAACTAAATAAAATATGGAGATTAAAACCCAGTATCACTTGCTATTATGTATTTAAAATAGAAGGACACATCCAGTTAAAAAAGTACCGAAAGTAAGCCAAACCTACATATAATGTGGTATCTCAAGAAACATTAAAGTCATGCTTTCTTCTTCTTCTTCTTTGTAGGGTCCTTGGGCCCAGAAGTGCATTATTTATTCATATCTTGGGCCTGTGGCCTAAGCTGAGAACGAAGATCCGCCCGAGGATGAGATGTCTTCGTCAGAGGAGATTGTGCTGATGAATAAAAGATGGGGTTCGGTCCTAAAGGCTCCAGAAAATGTGTTGAGGATGAAAACTTCCTCGGCCGAACTTGGCCGAGGTCCTGAAAAATGGATTGAAAGCAAGGATGACAATCCTTGAAATTCATTTGGGGCAAACAAGTACTGCAGAAATATAAGATAAGGATGAGCTCCAAAATATCTGCGGAGAAAGTTACTGCTTCCACATTAAATGCACTGCAGCTAATCCCCTGGCCACATTAATGTAGAAGTGATACCTGAACAGTGTATTTTAGCCTTACAACTACTACTTAAGGACTTATAAGAAGGCCTGATGGGACAAGTATCAGTCCTAACCATCTAGCATATAGGTGGATGGTGGAGGTGAAAAGGAAAAAGGGCATAAAAGAAGACGGAAAGAACAAGAAAAGGGGATCGGAAAATTTAAGAAAAGAAATACTGTAGCAATCCACAATCAAATTTGTAACGCTATCTAAGAACATTATATTACAATTATTGTCCTCGGATTTCGTCGAGGACGTTCTTTCTTCATTTCATAATAGTCCATTTTTATCTTTTTGTCATCAAGCTTATCTATATCATTGTTTGACCAACTAAAGCTCAGTTTTCCAACCCATTCCTCTACAAATTCATTATTTTGGGCTTCTTGGGCCTAAGTCTGTCCACGTGCTAGGTTAGGAATTCAAGTCGGGTCCTTACATTCTTCTTCTTCCCTTTTTTTTTTTTTTTATTTTTATTTTTTTTTTTGCTTGTTTGGCCTTCAAAAAAAGTCACTTTTTTTTTTCCAATCCAATTTTATCCTTTCAGCTTGTTTCTTTGGATTTGGGATTACCCGCTTGATAGTTTGGGGGATATTTTGAGAAACTCAGTTCTCTTTTTCATTTATGTTCAATGCTGGTCTAATACAAAGATCTTTTTTTTTTTTTTTAAGATTTCAATTTCAGTTCAAAAAAACTTGAAAAAAAAAAAGGAGAATTCATTTCTTTTATGGTCTCACGACTAACAAATTGCCATTAATTTTAACAAACAATCAAAATATGAGGTGCAATTTGCAAGCTTTGGTGCAATTGGGGGCGTCATATGGCAAGTTTTTGTAATTTTCGGTGTAAAATATGCAATCGGGATGGTCATGGTGAATTTATACAATTAATCCAATTTTTTTATTTGGTGAAAAAAGATATAATTGGTTCATAACACTGTTTAGAATCAATAGATATGAACTTGCAAGTGCAGAGACCGTGGCGCATGTGAGAGCATAGTGAGGTTTTCGTGCATGAAACCACTTTGGTCAGTTGCTTCATCAAGCACTCAATGTTCTTTGCTCTCTCACATCTACTTTGGTGACATCTCAAGAAACAATATGTCACTTTTTTTCAACTACAATTCTACTCTTTGAGCATGTTTATTTAGATTTTGGAATACCCAGCTTGATAGTTTGGGGGACTTTTTGGAATCCCAATTCCAACTTTCGTTTTTATGTTCAATGATGGGTTAAAAAGAATATCTAATTTTCTTATAGAAAACTTAATTCATCCTTTTGAGTTTGGGGATTTTTTGGGAAAACCAGTTTCAGTTTTGTCAATTTCTATAGTAGTTTGTAAGCCTCAATATATAAGAACAATGAGCTAGTTAATTTTATCCATGTGAAAATAGAAAAAATTAAGAATAATTTAGTACATTAACTTGGGGAAAGAGTCGAAGGGAGGATTAATTATTTTATTATCACGTGACTTACATGTGACCATTAATTTTAATCATCATTCAAAATATGGGGTAAAATATCCATGTTTAGGTGCAACTAGTAAGTTACCAGTGCGATACATAGATAATGCTTTTATATTTTATATAAAATGGTTTTTGAGAATGTTATATTTGTACTATAACATAATCATTATAGAATTTTATTAGTAATAAGCTCATCATAAAAAACAACAATTATAAATTGTACACACATATCCATTATAATTATTCAATTGAAGTAATGAGAAATAAAATTTAAAAAACAAAAAAAAAAACAATGAATATTATAGAATAAAAGTTGATATGGTATAAGTCTTTCTCTTTCTCCTTAATTCTAAAATAAAATACACATTCCAAACAACCACAGTCAATCACATCATTTACAAAATTGACAAATCCACAACATTTGATCTTAACATAAAAATCGTAATTGTCGTTATCACTCAATATAAAATGCAAACCCCCTTCCTTGGTTGTAGCCAACTCTTACAAATCAGGATTAGATGAAATAGCAATGTTAAAGCTAGGTAAGTATCATCAAAACATTGAAGGTAAATGACATCATTTTTGGTCATGTGTGTATTTGACATGGGATGGCATGAAAGGCTATGGGTGGGTATATATAATGGGGTAGAAGTGCAAAAGGTGAAAATTGTGAATTAAAATGTGAAGATTTTGTATGTATGTGTGTTGTATGAAGGGTCTTGAAACATTGAACCAAAGAATACAAAGAATATTTATTTTTTAATAGAAAAGTCTTGAAACATTGAACCAAATAAAACAAAAAAGTCATTATTTAATTTATTCTTATCTCAGATGTGACGCATGAGAATATTTCAATTTTCTTTACATATAATGCGCCACTTACTAGAACCTCACGCTTTCTCACATGATAGGCCACAAGCTAAATGACCCCTTGTGATAGAAATTAATTAATTAATTAGCCAAGTTATTAATTAATCAATTTATCATGCAAACGCGTGATAGCACAAACAAATCACCAATAAACTAATAACGCAACAGAAAATAAATAACACGGTGATTTGTTTACGAATGGGGAAAACCTAACGGCAAAAACCCCACCAGGTGATTTTCAGGTCACTACTCCCAAAACTCCACTATTATCACAACAAACGGTTACAAGTAAAGGAATCCCAAGTACCTTACCAACCTACAGTTGAACCCTTACCCCAATACCCAATTGGACTTGTTCTGTAGTGACAGTTCCCCTTTCACATGCACGACTCCCAAGTATATGACTAATCAATTGCGCAGATCCCAGTACGCGACTTCAATCACCAACTAAGAACTTTGTTGGTTATAAAGTTCTTCATTTCATCCACACGATAAAGATTAAGAACATGCTTGGTCACAAAACCCTATGGTGCACATACACAGCAACTTCTTCAAGAGAAAAGAGATGAACTAGGGCAAGAACTTCTTCTCTAGTCACAATTTTCTTGAACAGAGTTTGCTTAAAGCTTGTGCAACTTGTGAATACTTTGAAGGTCCTTAGAACAATCCTTTTATATGTCTAGGGTTAGGAGAAAAGAAAGCCCAAAGAAAAATTCACGGATCCCAAGAAAATCATATTTGAATTCTGAAAATCTTAAAGCTCGACAGATAGGAGGTGTCGAGCACACCGAATGTTGAATAGATTTCTTAAGCTCAATAGATATAGCTGTCAAGCCAACTATCAAGCTTTAATGAAATTGCACTATCGACTTGTTTTCTTGGACAGACTTGAAGGTTTCAACACTTGATCTTGAAACATGATTTCTTGAAGTATTTAAACACATCCTAAATCTACCCAAATACAAGTAAAGTGCGTTTTGTCAAAGGATAAGCCAATTACATAAAAACATGACATATGTTCTTAATGTGAAACACATATGTCCTAAAAATTTCCCCCTTTGGCAATCCGTGACAAAACCACAACAAACAAATGAACATATGAGAGAAGTCATAAATCACTCAACTCATACTCACTTGTTGAATACAATAAAATCTATCCTAACACAAACTCTTGAAAAACTTTGCAAGAAAAGAGTTTATGGCAAGTAAACTTTGACAACCTGTATTTCTAAAACACTTTAAAACAAAATTCATCAAGGTATCTTTATGTGAAACAGAAATAATATATTGCATACAAGTATAAGAAACATGTGTATTAAGGGAGAAAAGAAACAACACATGAAGGGATAGGTAAAAGAAAAACATACATCAATATAAAGAAAGAGATAAGTACAATGTATGTCTATAAATGGTCACAAGACTTCATGTAAAAGAGTAATGTATCTAAAAGGAAAAAAAAGAAAAGATACATACTATCCTCACTACACCCCTCAAAATGTATCAACACTCCCCCTAACAAAAATGGTCCTATACTAACTCTCCCCCTAAGATAGACTACTCTCATATTCAAAACTACTCCCCCTTCTTGTCACGAGTGACAAAGGGTAAGAGTGCCAAGTAGACATCTCATCGATAGAGCTAGCATCTCCATCAGCATCATCTGAAGCATCATTGTCATCACCATCATCATCATCCTCATCCTCAGAAGTAGAAGCCACGAGAGAAGGGGGTGAAGGAGTAGCCTTAGGAGCAAAACCACCCATGGACGCCTGTCGCTGTGCTATATGACCGACACGAATGTTCACCTGATACAACTCTATAGAGAGTGTATCTAGGCAAGCATCCATATGCTGCAGCTGCGCCATGATGTCTCCTAAAGTCACATCGCCCAAAGTATAGGGAGGAGTGGATTTAGATGGAGCAGAACAGGATGGAGCTGAATGGGAGGAAAGAGCTGCTGAATCCGACTAGTGTGGCCGAAGCTGGGCCTCGCTACGTTTAACGGTAGCGTAATCTATGGCACACATGATGGTGAAATGGTCGGAAGAGGGAAAATGAGCAAAAAATGGCGTAAGATCCTCGTGATAGCGAAAGGAAAGATGAGCTTATCACGGGACGCCGAATCAAGATGAACATCTATAATAGACAGAATGAAATGAGAAGGGAAATCTATAGTAAGATGCTCAAGAAGAGATAACAAAAATCGAGCACGAGGCCCTGTAATGGAGTTATAGTGAGAGAGTGGATGCAAAACAAAGGTCATCGCCATGTTCATGAATTTAGGACCTTTAGCAAAAGGTCAACATGGTGTAAACAAACGCTCACCCCAAGTAGAAGGGCACTTATAAAAAGCAGACATGAGCTTATCCCTAGACACAGTCCTCAGATGCTCACAACTAGGATAGTCAGGAAACTCTATTCTAGGGACTCGAAGCACATCCGCAATAAGTTGCGGTGTGATAGGAATAGGCGTACCTCGAACGCGAGTGAAGAAAAGAGGTACTGAACGATCAATCCCGTGCATGTTGGAGTAAAACTCCTAGATAAGCACAAGAGGACAGGTGACTGGGACGTCACATAGTGACTCCCATCCCCTACTGTGAATGACAGAGGGAAGATCGGTGTTGGCAAAGTCCGATAGAACCACTTGGCGTTCCGAATGAATGCCTCTTTTAGAAAAGTTCTCCGAAAATGCCTTAAAGGCATCATCATCACGGAACCGAATATGAGAAAGAGTAGGATCAGATGATGAAAAAGCTCCGGAATGAAGAGAGTTCCGGGCTGGAGTGGATTTATACTTAGGTGCCATAGACACGACTAACGTAAACAGAAAGAGAGGGAGAGAAAGAAAGACAATTAGAAAAGTCCCAAACAATTTCAAGTAAAACAAGTATATTGAAAAAGAGTACGTATACATGGGAAATGCATGAACATGTGACATGTAAAAGAAATTATATCATGGGCTCAGCCCAATCCAAATCTATCAGCACACAAACAGATAACATACATCTAAATTCATGACAATACCATTATAATGCTAATGTGATGTAATGTATGAGGTTTTAAACTCATTTAAGTAAAAACCCATCCCAAAATTTCAATAAAAACTCATCAATTTTGAAAAACTCCAAAAAATTTCAAAACCCCCAAAACCTAGGTTTCAAAACATGAAATGCATGAATGTGAAAGAATTGAAAGCTTACCAAGTGAAGAAAAACTTGAAAAAGCTTGAAGAAACTTTGAGGAACAGTTAAGGGAGTGAGATGAGAGAATTCGGGAGAGAAATCAGAGAAGTATCGAGAGAGAGTTCGATTGAAATGAGTGACGGATCGCACAGGATGTATAAATAGTACCAGCAGTAAATCTCGACAGATGTAGGTATCTAGAGGTATCGAGATATCTGTCAAGGAGGTGTCAAGAAAAATGGTCGTCGACAGCTGAGGTATCGAGGAGGTGTCGAGGAACAACTCAACAGAACCAAGAATAGAAGCTCGATCGATCCACCAGGTGTCGAGAAGCTATCGAGGATGCAGAACCATTCTCGATCGATCCACCAGGTATCGAGCAGCTGTCGGGATTGCATTTAGAAAAAGCTGAAGAAGCTCGACAGACAGCAAGATATCGAGGAGATGTCAAGCCAGCATTTAAAATTAATTTTACAAGATTTGAAAAACACATACATGAATGCAATCTAACAAGCAACTCAACCAATGATCCACTCAACATATTAAGATCTCAAAATCATCTCTCGATAATAATTTTAAGCACATGGATCTTAAAAAAGAAACACACACACACACACACACTAAACAAGTCTAATCAATTTTATATTTCAAAAACAAGCCACTATAGTTTAGTGAACATACATTAACACATGTAAAACCTTGTGATGGCCAAATCACATTGTACCTATACATGTATCAAGAATAGCAAAGAATATTCTGTGTTGTGTGGGAAAAAACATAGTAAGATTGCATAAGTGTATACATGTTATGAGGATTTGAGATATGAGAAAATTGCTTTAACTCACACACAATCATAACTGTTTGATGGGGACTATCACCTTTGAGATACATCCTGTAACTCCCACATTTCCTAGAATACACGCTTGCAATCATTTTAAAGCATTTTTGATCTTTTTGCTTTTGATATTTCTTTGCATATTTTTCTTTTGAGCATATCATGCACGGGCATATTAGAGAGAGAAAGAAAATACCCAATGATATTTGACATTTTAATTTTGCTATGCCTAAGCACACAAATGTCATTGACACTGCACTTTTGCTATGCCGAAGCATACAGGTGTCATATTATGATTGACGGGCAACAATGGTGAGATGGTTATTAATTCCTTTCTCTTAGGATTTTTTAGTCCTTCCCGTAAAAAAGAGTGATATGAGTGTTAAGTATAAGAGACAACTTAATCTTACTCATCACAAACAAGAGCCACAAAGTTCACTTGCTTAGTTGTGCATAGAGATGCTCATCTAAGCTACAAATGATACAAAGTTTAGAAGATTTTGTTTCAATGACCATCCAAGGTACACAAGTACCAATGTACACAAAACACACACTGTTTTTGTATTTTTCTAATTTTTCAATTTATTTATTTATTTTTATATGAAAAAAAAAAACAACGCAAATCTGAAAAATAACCAAACAAAAACATGTTAAACAATCAAAGCATAAAAACTAGACTGACTCAAAACTTGAAAGCAAAACACAAAAGTAATGCACACACAAAAACAAGAAGAGAGAAAAAAAAAGTGACAAAATCACTTGGAGCCCTTTTCCTTCCACACCCTGGAAGAACCCTTCCTTTGATTAAACCCTTGAACTGGCGGTGAGGGGGAAAAACCGTTCAAGTTCGAAAGAAACATGAGGGCTTTGAAAAGATCTCCAAGGGGAGCAAGAGAGGATTGAAGCTGATTTTGTTTCCCAAATGCTATCATGCCGTTGTTCTGTTGAGCGGCAAGCTACTTGTAGCAATTTGGTCAAGTGTGACCGGCAGCTCCACAATGATGACAGAGATGCTGCTTCTTTTGTTCAGACTTTTGAGAGTTAGCCTTCTTAGCCCTAGGGTTTTTAACATCTTTCTTCTCAAGCTTAGGGGGTACTCCTAAGATAGATTTACCATTGTCTATGTTCTCACTAGCTAATTCAGTTTTAATCTCATTGTTCTCAATTTTGACATTATTAGCAGGAGGAACAAAAACCGTAGTACTAGAAGAAGCAGTATTAGAGGAAGAAAGACCATACCCTAAACTTGTTCGATCTAAAGCAGATTTCTAAATGCTGAGCATATCATCAAGTTTTGCACTTGAATTCCTCTCCAATTGAGCTCTAACTTGAAACAGCTCCGCTTCAAGCTTCTTGGTATTCTCAGCCAAGAAATTGTTCTCGAACCTCAGTGCTCCAATAGTCTGATTGGCTTCATCAAACTTTGTGGAAAGCTCCTCACGATCAAGTTCCACATCACTGAGCTTCTTGGTGGTTAGCCTATATAGTTTCTCATGCTTCTCAGAAAGCTTGTACAGTTTCTCATAAGCCATATGGGTGTCATCTTGATCATCCATCTTCTCAAATTTGGATTCCATCAATTTCTCCTCTTCAACCACATCTTCAACAATCCCATCAGTAAGATTAACAGTGGATGTGATGGCATTTAAGATTCCGTAATCCTCATTGTCGAAATCATCCTCAGGCTCGGTGTCACTCAAGGTAATAGCAAGTGCCTTGCTCTTCCTAATGCTCTTGAGGTATGTAGGACACTCATGCTTCATGTGACTGAAGCTTTGACACTCAAAGCACTTAGGTCTTGCGGGAACAGTGTACTAACCACCTTCCTTAGCATCCTTTTTTCCTTTGTCTTGGCCTTTAAACATAGAAGAATTGGATTGCCTGTGGTCCTTGTCGAAACCCTTTCCATTGGCGTTCTTCATAAACTTTTTGAACTGCCTGGTGATGTAGGACTTCATCTTGGAATCTTCATCATCAAAAGATTCATCTGTCCCACTGCTTTTGGCCTTTAGTGCCATGCTCTTGCCTTTACCTGTCTTGCCAATTCTAGTTAACCCTAGCTAGTAGGTTTGCAAGTTTCCAACCAGCTCAGTCAAAGGAATTTTATCAATATCCTTTGATTCCTCTATTGCTGTGATCTTGGCATGAAATCTCTCAGGTAGAGATCTGAGCACCTTCCTTACAATCTTGGGTTCAGGAATGGTTTCCCCAAGATTAAAGGATGAGTTCACTATGTCCGTTAGCTTGGTATAGAACTCATCGAAAAACTCATCCTCCTCCATTTTTATCTCTTCAAAGCTTATTGTGAGCTTCTGAAGTTTTGAATCTTTTACAGCCTTTGTACCCTCATAGGTTGTCTAGAGGATGGTCCAAGCCTCCTTGGCAGTTTCAGTTGAGAATATTTTCTTGAACTCCTCATTGGTGACTGCACTGAACAATGCATTCAATGCTATGCTATTGAAGTTTGCCACCTTAATCTTGGCATCATCCTAGTCGCCTGGCGCTTCTGTAGGCTTAGTCTAACCTATCTCCATAGCTTGCCACACTTTCTTACCTAGAGACTGCAAGAAAGCTCTCATGTGTACTTTCCAGTATGCATAGTTAGTGCCATCAAATAAAAGAGGTATGATTAATGACTATCCTTTATCCATGACTATCCTTTATCCATGACAAACAGGGGTTAATGGATCAACACAGCAAAGATTAAACCCTAATCAGAGTGTGCCTACTCTGATACCACTTGATAGGCCACAAACTAAATGACCCTTTGTGATAGAAATTAATTAATTAATTAGCCAAGTTATTAATTAATCAATTTATCATGCAAACGCGTGATAGCACAAACAAATCACCAATAAACTAATAACGCAACGGAAAATAAATAACACGGTGATTTGTTTACGAATGGGGAAAACCTAATGGCAAAAACCACACCGAGTGATTTTCAGGTCACCACTCCTGAAACTCCATTATTATCACAACAAGCGGTTACAAGTAAAGAAATCTCAAGTACCTTACTAATCTACAGCTGAACCCTTACCCCAATACCCAATTGGACTTGTTCTGTAGTGACAGTTCCCCTTTCAGATGCACGACTCCTAAGTACGTGACTAGCCAATTACGCGGATCCCAATACGTGACTTCAATCACCAACTAAGAAGGTTGTTGGTTACAAAATTCTTCAGTTCATCCACACGATGAAGATTAAGAAGATACTTGGTCACAAAACCCTATGGTGCACATACACAACAACTTCTTCAAGAGAAAAGAGATGAATTAGGGCAAGAACTTCGTCTCTGGTCACAATTTGCTTGAACAGAGTTTGTTCAAAGTTTGTGCAACTTGTGAACACTTTGACGGCTCTTAAAAAAAATCCTTTTATATACCTAGGGTTAAGAGAAAAGAAAGCCCAAAGACAAATTCATGGATCCCAAGAAAATTAGATTTGAATTATGAAAATCTTAAACCTCGACAAATAGGAGGTGTCGAGCCACTGTCGAGCAGGTGTCAAGCACACCAAATGTTGAACAGTTTTCTTAAGCTCAATAGATACAGTTGTGGAGTTTTAATGAATTTACACTATCAACTTGTTTTCTTAGACAGACTTGAAGGCTTCAACACTTGATCTTGAAACATGGTTTCTTGAAGTATTTGAACACATCCTAAATCTACCCAAATACAAGTAAAGTGCGTTTTGTCAAAAGATAAGCCAATTACATAAAATTATGACATATGTTCTTAATGTGAAACACATATGTCCTAACATCACATAAGGTCTCTGCTTTTATATATATTTTTTGATGATTGATTGGGATGGTAATGGAAAGTTTTTTATATTTTGGAGTGCAAAGTAAAAGTACCCATTTGTTTATGGTGGATTTGTACAATTATACCTTTTTTTTTTTTTATTTGAATATAAAAGTATTAAATTCTTTATAACAATGTCTTTTTTTTTTTTTCTTTTTGCACTAACATAAGCCCCCAAACCTCTTCAAGTACTAGATTATTCATTCGTGTATATGTAATCCTCTATTCTATACATCAAGCAATTATAGGAATAAATTTATTAGGGGTGTTTCCTAGATACTAGGTAGGAATTTTTAATTTAGGATTTCATGAATCCCATGAGAGGTTGAGAACTATTAGACTAACCTGTTAGAGTTTATAACGTTGTATTATGTTTAGTAGTCTGTAAGTCCTGGATTTCAAGTGTACAAGAGGTAATTCCTATGTGAAATTGGGGAAACTTTCTTTATTAGATTATTTTTAAAGAAATTGGAATATGTTAAGTTTTAGGTCTTGATTATTGAATTACAAGTGAATTAACCAAGTTATTTAATCAATCCAATTTTGCCAATTTATAATATATGAGTTAGGCAATTTAAAGCATGTAAATGCAAATTCAATAAGGTGTCACCAATTGCACAAAAGTGACAAAATCATTCATAAGGAGATAGAAGTATGATGACGAAGTGGAAAATAGACGAAAAATCCAAAGGAAAAACCACTAGGAGGAAAGCCATTAATAACAAAGAAAATCCACTATGATAAGAGAAGTTTTACATTTGAGCAAAAATCTTTTCCTAGACTCTACAAACCAATAGACAACTTACAACAAAAATCTTTTACTGTACTAGAATATCAGGACTCTTTAACCACATGGATTATTGCACTTGTTAGGGTCATATTTTTCAGTATTGGCTAAGCTGATTTAAAATGCACTTAATGATGTATTTTGAGTCTTAGTTTTTAGTGTCCAAAAGTGTGTTAAAGATTCATATTGAAGAGAAAAGAAAATTTCTCAAGAGACAATTGAAACAAGTACCTCAATTGTACCTCAATACCTACTTAACGTATCGAGGCTTAGTTAATCTTGATACCTTGCTTGATACTCCTCAACTTATTGAGTTACGGGAAATTTGAAGAGAAAATTTTGTTTCAACCCAAGATACCTAGCTTGATATAAGGACATCAGAAATACACATTAAGAAAAGTTTCTCTGTGCCTAGGGTTTTTTAGGAAGCTACTTCCAGTTTGCCATTGAAGCTTGTTGCTGCAAAGACATTTGCACCAACCGCTACAACAATCTCGAATTGCTGTTGAGAAGTCAATCACATCGATTGGTAGATCCATGCACCTTGTTGTTAGTTACATCAATTGGCAGATCCCAGGCTATTGAAAAAGTCTACTAAGAAGTAAGTCCAACCTAGTAGGAGCTGAGCTAGGATCAGTAGGTTTTACTATAGATAGGTATTTGGAATTGTGTTAATTCATTTTACCTGTAATCTTATTGGTGGTTTTTCAAGAGAGATGACCCTATAGTTTCTAATTTATGTTCCACTGCATTAATCTCTAGATTAGCAATAAGGTTTTGCTTTGGTTGAATATTGCATCTAATTGACTAATTAATTCGATAATTGATTAATTTAACTGGGTCCTTTTAAATCCAACAACATTGTTGAACTATTTCTTGATTCAATCTTCAATAACACATTACAAACTCAATTTCAACATACATCAATGTCATAGAATCTACCAACACTAAACATTATTGATCCTAACAAAATTCATATAATTCCATTAAGATTTATCTCTACAAGGATATTGGAATTTGAAGAAATTCATTATTATTTAGGGAAGTGTTATGTCAACAATATTTTCACAACAAATATTTGATGGTAAGTTGTTATTGGTTCTATTTAACCACCATTAAAATAATTTTTTGTCCACCAGTAACAATTAGTAAGAACTTACTACCTATAATTTGTTGTAAAAGTATTGGGAAAATATTGTGGATATAACATTTTTCTATTATTTAATCCCTAAGGAAAAAGCTCCAAAATAACTAAATTCTTGGGAGGGAAGAAAAATGGTACTAACGTGGTGAAAAGAACAAAATCACTTGGCACAAAGAAGAAATATTCAGTTGGCATAAAGAAAAAGTGTCTACTTGACATCAACCAACGTGTAATAATCAATTATTATTATATTTTTACATATGATGTTTTATGCATTGCTAATGTACAATCAAAATAATAAATAATTAAGATTTTTTATTTGGACTCTTAATTAGTAGAAAGGAATAAATCATCTAAAAAGCTAATTGACCAAAACTTATGAAACGGAGTGAATCCATATCCATGACAGCTTTGACATAATATGTACATCTCATACTCTCATTCAAGTTATCAATGTTGAGTAGATGTGGCGCAGGTACCAACTTCTTTGACATATAATTGGTAGAAATATTTAGTGAAAAATAAGAAGCATAGCTTAATGACTGCCATTTGATGTTGTAGACGTACTGATATTCCAATTTAGCGCAGAATCTGGCGAAAGTGGTGCCGGATCACTCTTCAACAACACAACATCATCTGCAGAAATATTAATCTCCTCCTTATCGTTAATGTAGTCTCTATGTTGTATATCCTTTAGTGCTTCAAGCACCTCTGCCATTGATGGTCTCATTTCCTTAACATATTGCAAACACTGAAATGCCAACTCTGCCACATCAGTTATCATGTTTTTCACCGTACAGTCTAATTCAAACCCAAGAGAAGGGTCCACAAGTTCATGTAACGTGTGGTTTTGGATCTTGTTCATAGCCATGTTAGACAAATTAATTTCGTGTCGATGCCTTGAGATATCAACAGCAGGCATAGATGATATAAGCTCAATCAAGACCACCCCAAAGCTGAACACATCACTTTTTTCAGTAAGTTGGTAACATTCGTGATATTCTGGATCGACATAACCTGGAGTACCTTGTGGAGCAGTCGAGACATGAGTGACATCGGTGGGAAAGAGACGAGACAGACCAAAATCTGCGACCTTAACCAAAAAATTGTTGTCAAGGAGAATGTTGTTTGTTTTTACATCGCGGTGGATGATATCAGAAGCATGGAGATAGGCCAAAGCAGTTGCTGTCTCAACCGCAATCTTCATTCGAGTAGGAAATGGGAGTGCACCGGGTTTTGCAAGATCGCCATGAAGATGATCAGCAACTGTGCCATTAGGAATGTATTCATAAACAAGCAGGAGTTCACGGCTACTGCGAGAGGTGCAGCCATACAGTGAGACTAGATTTGGGTGGCGCAAGCGAGTAAGGATCTCAACTTCATTCATGAATTGTTCTACTCTTTTGCAGTTGTGTTCGTACAAGCGCTTCACTGCAACTTGACGCCCATCACGAAGTATGCCTAGTCAAGAAGTATGGTCAGAAGAGAGAAATCTTCAAGTTTAAGCAAATGAACTTGATACCAAGAGTATTTAGGCAGTAAATAGAAGTGCTGTGTTTGTGTATGCGTGCGCTCAATCTTACCATAGTATACAGTGCCAAAGCCTCCATCTCCAAGTTCTTTGGATGAATCAAAATTGTTAGTGGCTTCTTCAAGTTCATTGTAGGTGAAGAGATGAACTCCAAAGTAGCTACTTCCCCTATCTTGATCTGTCGTTCCAGAGGGATCATAAGAGATGCTTCGACTGATTAAGATTGAGGGATCATATTTCTTCTTCATGCGGCGTCGATGGATTAAGAATATGACGCTCAGTATTATAAAAACCATTACGAGAGATGCGCTAACACCTGGGTTAAAAAGGAAGTTCCAACTAGTTCAACTTCATAGTCTAAGTTGAGAATTTTAGCAAACACTGCACAGAAGTGAGAGATGAAAATGGATATATTACCTGCTGCAACAATCCTCCGCAACTTATTCCCACGATTATCTGTTACAAAGGCAGAATAAATATAAATATATTGAATAGATATTTCTAATATATATATGATATTGTTTATATATGTAATTAAAAAAGTTCACGTGTAAAAGAGAAATATATATTTAGTCATTAATTAATTATGTAAGAGCTAAAAGTATCCACCTAACCTATAAATACCTGTAATCTACTCACTCATTGCAAGTTAGAAAAATGAGTTTTCTTGGGTGCTTTCTAATTTATTTGTGTTTTTGTATTTCTCCTATTTTTCTAAGCACTTAGTGTGTGCTTTTAAATTCCAACACTAACAGTAAGCAACGAAAAAAACGAGGTGTCTGAACATTCATAACATCACAACAGAAATATAACAAGCTCATTCCATAACTTTTCTAAGCACTGTGTGCTTTTAAATATACAATGTGCTTCGATTGAACTTAAAGAAAAAGAAAAGATGCTCAAGGCCAAGAAGGAAGATAAACTTTAAGGTTAATGAATGTAGCACAGTTGCATCACGTATAACACAGGTAGAATAGGTTTTCAGATAAGAGTACCGAAAGAGCAATACTAGGGATACAACTTTTCTCACACAACACTTTTCACAACTTCTTAATGTGGTAAGCTGGGAATGAATCAACATACTTTCACATAGATCTATCACTAACACCTCTTTATTAACCAAAATAAACCAGAGGAGAAGTGAAAAGAAATTCTAGTCAAGCTCAAAACCCAATATATATATATGTGTGTGTGTATACACTTTGAAAATGTATGACTACAGGGACATAATTTTGTTAGCAAATTGGTTGGATTTGAACCTGGTTTAGCTCATCCCAAATGTCCACAGAAACGGGTTACAAAGAAAAAGAGTGATTCTTGTTCGTTGTGGAGTTATGTAGCGTTTTGTCTTCCAAGCTAAAATCTTTTTACTTTCTGAGAAGTGACTTAATTGGCACTCATTGATTTGACAGAATTTAGATGGGAATAAAAACTTAAAGAACTTGTAGAATATCAAAATAACAGACTATGCAAAATAAAAGGTAAAACTAAACCAATTAGCCATTCGAAAATTCAGATTGTCATTTTCTACTCTTGAAGAAAAATCCAACAAATCATTCATCCTGCCTAATTCATTTAGACCTATTAGGTGCCCAAATAATACAAGCTAGAGTTCAAATTGAAATGGAAACTTTAAGATCACTACCCTGTATGCTAGCATGATTAGAAACTGCTAATATTTCACTTTTATAAGGTGGGGGGGGGGGGGGGGGAAGTAGTGAAATTTTGGTCAGTGGTCACTATGGTTTTCCTATAATCTGTCTAGAAGATACATTAGAAAAATTTGAAGAAACTACTCAATGATGATAAGGATATTTCCTTCAGAATTACCATCATTGCAGGTTTTGAGATGAGGCCGGTCATGGCAAAAACAAACAAATTCATTGTTCTCAAATCCACAGCGTCCATTACTTCTCTCACAACTGCTGCAATCATGTGCACTCCAATTCAAAGAGAACCCCATCTTCAAAACTTCAGTGTAATTCATTAGCAACAAGCTTGTAAAGTTGACTCCAACATCCACAGGCACATCAACCAAAGACCGGCACGACTCCAACGAATAGTTATGAAGCTCCAATGCTTCCTTATGGAAAACGGCAAAAGAATGATGGGTGGTACTATTGCTAGCACAGTCTAATTCATATACAGGGTAATAAGGCTTTGAACTGCAGTTGTAGAAGGTGGAGAAATCACTATTGTACAAACTAAAATTAAATGGAGTTTGACCAAGGCTAACATTATGCAAAGGAGCAGGGCATGTGTCCTCATACACCACGGCGTTGGCCACGAGAAATGACTGGTTTGAGTAATAGATATCCTTAATGATATAATCATCATTGGCAATTGTAAGAACTGGGTTTTTGTCTTTGCAGATGATTGTAAAGTTTGGGTTGCCACAGAAAGGTTCTTGCTCATGAAGTATCCAGAAGGGGTAGCTTATATTTGGGCCATCTCCACAAGTACAAGGGACACAGGCTTGGAATTTTGGGTCAAGGGATAGAATGTAGTTGACTAAGGAGGTGAAGATGATGAAAAAAATGCATATAAGGGAAGGTTTTGGGGATATGGAAAGGTTTTGGAGGTCCATTTGAGTGGAAGTAAGTAAGAAGCAGAGGAAAACAGAGGAAGAGAAGGGAGATGTTAATGGAGAGAAACATTTAAGAGGAAAAAATTCCAAGTAGTTGGTATGACTAGGATGTGAAAGTTCTCGAGTGTGTTAGATTTACTTTTGTTTTGTTTTTGGTTTATGATTGGAGTTTGAAAAGGAGAGGAAAGACAAACAAAGGAACAAGCATCGAAAAAAAGATTTTGTTCTCCCCAACAACTACCAAAGTAAGTTGATACACCAATTAGAAGTAACGTCATTTCAATTACAATAAGTCAAATCAGTTGTAAAAAATGTTGTTCAACATTGACTTAATAAAAGAATTAGTATGGATAATGATTAAATGGTTAGACTTAGAATTAAAGTTGATACAACTTTTCTTCAAATTTTTGAAAATAGATTATTTGAAAAAACTATGCCTAAAAAAGAAAATTTTGTGGTTATAAAAATTATATTTTGGAAAGGTCTTCAAACCGAGCCAAATTGTATCTAGGTGACCAAGAGTTCGCCTGATCTATTAAGTATCTCTATCAATTCGGGATCATTAAGGCCAATACTAATCTCTTTTGTTTTTCTTTGGGAAGTTTTAATTTCATTTGTATTGACAATTTTGGAGTCCATGATAAGAAAGAGATTTGGACAAAGACTTGGACAAATATGGTCTTAGACTAAACATACCATCAATATCCCTATTGCCCAGTAATGGTGACATCATGATGATATGATATAGTAGATACGTATTAGAGTAGGTAAAATATGAGTCAGACATTCTAGAGAAAAAGACCTACACCTACCAATCAGTTGAATGGAGCATAAGAAAATAGTGTACAAATTAGGCAGGGGCATTTGTGGCATTGATGTTTGAACGCTATAATAATAAGAGTGGATGACTTTCAGTGAAGATTTGTTTGGTTGAACGGAAAGTGGAGAGTAGGAAGAAAACTATGATAAACATGATTTTGATTGCAGCGGATTTTGTGATTGCCGATTGGCATGTAAGAATAAACTCAAGTTTAACGTTAAACTCAATCTATTGGACTAAAGTGTTTGGGGCTAAGTTGAGATTTTGTATTTTGTCCACACACACACGCACACAAAAACAATGCCTAATTTAATTAATCGCCTTCAATATGAGCATAAACCGTAGCGAGTTATCATAAATAGTCCAACAAATTTTGTTACAAGAATAGAATTCAAATTTATCTCCCCCCCCCCCCCCCACAAAAAAAAAAAATCAGAAGTCCATAACTTAACATGTACAAGTGAAATCAAAATGCTCCAAAAAAAGAAAAAGAAAAAGAAAGAAAGGTTTAAAATCTAGAAAAAAGTTCAAGAATATTCAAGGCCCCCTAATGTGTTTCAAGAATTTAAAAATTATGCCATCATTTTGTAAATCATTAAACACACAAAGAAGAGGAAATGAAGTTCTCATCAATTCTTACTTGATACAGTATATTCAATCGTTTTATTTCAGATAATTAATGAGCACATTTTATTCTTATCTTTTTTAAGGGAGTTTGGAATTAAAAATTCTATGATTTATTGACTAGTATTTTTATGAAACAAAAGTAGTAAATAGTACTATAATTATAGTTTGATTTTTGACTCTCATATGAATCCAAGCTGCTTCTCACAGCGTGATTTAAAGACTTTGTAACTAATATTCACAATTTTGACTGTCACTAGAAATATTGAAAATCATACATTAAAGTTTCACCAGAAAAAGAAAACCATACATTGAAGTCCCTAGGATTTGTTGTGAGTTCTCACACAAGGGTTTGGTTATTGCTCGAAGGGTCCCAATTAATGGAGTCGTTTTTCTAGCAATTGCTTCAATAAAATAAATAAACATAGTCCTTCTGTGGGGCCATTAGAGCAATAAAAGTCAAGAAGACCGGTCAACACGTATGACCCGGTCAATGGGGAAATTTTTTGGTAATTCCATTTACCATTCACGGTAATAGACGAATTCCAAATAATATATTTGGATGGAGTGCTGTGCTATTCATGACATTGTGAACACAATTGTGAGAATATTTGCCTATAGTCTTAATATTCAATTATTACCTCATCAAAAAAAAAAAAAAAAAACTCAATTATTACTTTATAATTTTTTTTCATTAAAATATTTAAAGTTTAAGTCTCTCATTTGATTGTAAATATCAAATTTTTTATTATTAAAAAAAAAAAGTTCAAATTTCTCATCCTATTGGAAACTCTAGGAAAAAAATTAATATTATAGGATTGGTGATTCACCATCTTCAATCTTGCTAATTAAAGTCTTAAGGCCACAAATTTCACTATATATTGTCTCTATGAGGGGCATTAGGAATGGAATTGCTCAAAACAAAGATAATTCCACCGTTCTAAAAGATTATGACAACTTATAAAAGCATGCCTTAGACTAAAATGAGGATCAAGTCTTTTGCTTACTAAATGGACCCACATTTACGTAAAGCAAACAATTACAAACCATGAGAATGCTGTGCAATTGTTAACTATGCCGACTACCCAAGCCAAAGAGAACTGTTAAACTATGAAATTATGTGAACTATATACCAGCAAAACTAAGCAAAGAACAAGAAATATGTGTTTCAGCCTAATCCAAAAGTGAGAAGAGAAACGAGCATGCATACCGTTACTTGAACAGACCCTTGGTTGCTCTCCATCACGGCAAAAGCAGACAAATGATTGTGAGGAGGAGGCAGAATTGCATATCCCACCTGATGCCACACACGCCCAACAGGTCGACAAGGCATTAAGGTAGTCTACATCAAAACCTTGTTTCAATACCTTTGGTAGTGGCAGGGCTTCCCACACAGCGCCAATGAGAGCAGTCCGTAAAATTGGAACTCTAATACCTGTCTTGCATTCCTTAAGAAGCTCGGGGATCTTCGGGGAAAATTCTTCTACAAAGTAATTAGCGGTATTATCTGTAGCACCAACTCCTCCTAAGGGGCAGGAAAAGTTTGCTCCATCCAATCCTCTAACTCGAGAAGTGCAGTTATAGAACAAAGTTAGGTTTAGATCGATTGGTGTGGAATAATCGAAGTTATTAAAATCCAAAGTGGTATTGTCTAACTTTGGAGGACATGGACTATTCCAGAGGTCCAATCTTGCAATGGTCATGATAGTATGAGATTGGCTGATGTTTAGTACAAGGAACTTTAGTTCTTCAATTATGATAATTGGGTATTCATTGTCGCGGCACGTAAGCTCGAACCCTTGAATACCGCAATATTCAGGTCGATTACCACCCCAGAAAGGGTACGGAATGTTTTTGATCCATCCACAATCAAAGGTACGACTGCACTCAACAAAATATTCGACGGCGTTGCTGTAAGATGGAGGTAATATTGTTAAGAAGAAGAATAGGGTGATGAGGGGAGAGAGAGATAGATAATGGGAATTCATGTTTAGAAGATAATGAAGAAAAAACTGGGAGATGAGCAATGTTTATAAAGCATATTAGAAATTCTTATAGTTGTTCCACCTACCGATTCTGGTAAAATGACTCGTAATTGTGAGGTAAGTGTTTAGTGTCTTTCTATTTTCAAGTGTAGAACGACTCATATTATTTGGTCATCGGCATGACTATCTAGCTCATCTTTCAAATCTATGACATTTAACCAAAAAATTCAAGCTTTAATTAGAGGGAAGAATGTAAAAGTCTTTGCAACTCATCTTCATACTAAATTTTCTGGTTTCAAGCATTTTTAGTCTTTACGTACAATATGATCAAGTAACCTCAATCCAAAAAAATAAAAAATAAAACGCTACAAAATACTTGACCTATAGCCAAACCACTACCAAAATCTGTTTGCACTATAGCGACGGTTCCAAGCGACATTGAAACCATGTTTCGTTTACTTAAGTAATGCTATGACAACTTTTGTCGTAATTTATCCATGTGATGAGTTGTGAGTGGTAAAGTTGTGTACACATATAGACCCATCACTTTTATTTCACCACTCGCAACTTGCTATGCTGGCAAATTTTAGTAATAGTTGTGAGAAAAGTTGCAGTCTTAACATTTTCCTATTTACTTTTAGCAATGGTTTTAGGATTGCCACTAATGATTTTTTCTTTTTCTTTTTTTAGTAATTTACTTTTATTTAAAACCACCACTATATTTTTGAGTGGTCCCCCCCCCCCCCCCTCTCTCCCCACACACACACACACATATCAAAAATACCATTTTGATCCTTAGGGTCACATTCTATTTGGCATCTAAA
Organism: Quercus lobata; assembly: GCF_001633185.2. Lineage (NCBI taxonomy): Eukaryota > Viridiplantae > Streptophyta > Magnoliopsida > Fagales > Fagaceae > Quercus > Quercus lobata. Next base: position 26,001,269 of record NC_044913.1, read on the forward strand.
TTTTGGTAGTAGCCAATTTGGTCTCTACCATTAATTTAGTGACCAAAAAAATGTGTCAATGAGTGTGCACTACACTTGATGCTTACATGGCTTATAAGATAATATTAAAAAAAATTAATTAACATCAAAATTCCACATTAGCTAAAATAAAATTAAAAATTAGATAAAACAAAAAACAGCGGGTTCCCTCTTGAGCATCAAACTTTGTGACATTGAGGCATGCAATGAAAGCAGGGACAGACCCAAGATTTCGAGTTAAGGGGGGTTGGAGTATATGTAAAATAAATAAAAAAATCATGAAAGTTCTAATAAGCATCTATTTAATATTAACAAACTATCAACAAAGAAAAAGACAAAATTTTTTGTTTCATAATACATTATAATGCAATAATCTACTAATAATTTTATAATTACTAAACAAGTTTTAATTTGTTGAGCTAAGCTCATTTTTTATATGAGTTGTGAATTCAAAGTAATACATTTTATATCCAGTAATTTGTTGCATTACTTACAAAATGACATATACATTTAAAATAAATAAATAAATTCATGTCAAAAAATATGTGTACCCAACCCATTTCTAACACGCTAAAAAGTTCATATTTATGATCTGAAACTGTTTTTGATCTGAACCCAAGTGGCTTAAGCCGCTTGCCCGTTTTGCCATGTCTAAGTACATGGAGGGCTAATCAATTATTAAAGTAATTTTAAATAGCAATTAGTAATGAAAATTTAGAAAATGTTAAAATGATATATTAATTCTAAAATTAATTTCATTGTTAGCTTAGTGTTTACCGAAGAAAATTTATCCAGTTATAGGCATATGTATCTTCTCACTCAAGACAAGTGGATCCTACTCATCAATGAGACCCACTTGTTGTAACAAAGAAGATATATGAAAAAGTCTGGTGCCACAACAAAAGGCACAACTTGTGTCACAACTCGTCTATATGGCGAGTTGTGGTTGGTGGAAGGAATGTCCCAACATGGACTCACTATCACCCATCCACAAACCACAACTCGCCACATGGGCGAGTTGTGATACAAGTTATACTTTTTATTGTGGCACTAGAATTGCTCAAGATATATATATATACCTTAATCAAGGTATATTCTTCCGTGTTAGTGGAGGCGAGCAGACCCTCAAAGTAGTTCGACTAAAGTCATACCTTTGTAGGTGAAAATGCCCCCAAAAAATGAACTTGCCTAGAAAGACAGTTCTGTCTATTCTACGAAAAGTCATTGGGGTCTATTCTTCGAAAAGACTTTTAATTTCATTTAAGGATGGGCGTCAATAGCTGCTTGTCCCTAATCCAATATTATTATTATTATTTATTTTAAAGATGGTTGAAATTGTTAAAAAAAAAAAAAAAAAAATGATGGTTGAAATTGAATCCAATTTGCTAGCCCAATTAATTGTTTGAAAAAAATTATTCCTACTTATGATAACCGAGCGAACTCAGTAACTGGGCCATGCCCATGAGTGCAACTTTCTGGGATTGAGGAAAATCAATTTCTTTAGGACTTGTGAACCATAAAACGGGAGAGTCTCAGAAATAAAAGAACAGTGTGGAAAAGTCAGTGGAAAAATTTGCCTCCAGAGTCCAGATAAATCCCGTTTAAAAATCAATCTGTGGAGTGGGCTCTTTAATCTCTTTCGGACTTACCAGTCTTCTCTCCCAGTTCTTTTTTTTCATTATCTTCTAAACATGAATTCCCATTATCTAGCTCTCTCTTCCCTCATCACCCTATTCTTCTTCCTAACAATATTACCACCGTCTTACTACACCGACGATGTACGCTTTGTTGAGTGCAGTCGTCCCTTTGATTGTGGATGGATCAAAAACATTTCGTACCCTTTCTGGGGTGGTAATCGACCTGAATATTGCGGTATTCAAGGGGTCGAGCTTAGGTGCCGCGACAATGAATACCCTATTATCAGTTTTGAAGAACTAGAGTTCCGCGTACTAAACATCAACCAATCTCATTATATCATGACCATTGCAAGATTGGACCTCTCGAATGGTCCATGTCCTTCAACTCCAAAGTTCGTCAATACCACTCTCGATTTTAATAACTTCGACTATTACACACCAACCGATCAAAACCTAACTTTGTTCTATAACTGCCCTTCTGAAGTTAGCGGATTGGATAGCGTGAAGAACTTTTCCTACGGCTTAGATAATACGGCTAATTACTTTGTAAACGAATCCTTCACGGGGATCGACGAGCTTTTTTGAGAAATGCCATAGACATATTAGAGTTCCAGTTTTAGGGAGTACTGCTCTTATTAACGAGTATTTGGGACTTCAGAAGGTATTGAATCAAGGTTTTGATGTGGACTACCATAATTCCTGGACGATTACCTATTTGGGGTGTGAGGCTTCAGGTGGGACATGCGGTTTTAACTCTTCCTCACATCCATTTGTCTGCTTTTGCCGTGATGGAGATCAGCAACCTTTGATCTGTTCAAGTAAGTATGCATGCTCATTTCTCTTCTCACTTTTGGATTAGGCTGAAACGTATATTTCTTGTCCTTTGCTTAGAATATAGTTCGTATTCTTAGCTAAAGTTCACATAATGTCATAGTTTAACACTTCTCTTTGTCTTTAGTAGAGGTGTCAAATGGGTGGGTTTGGGGTGGACATAATTAAGTTGGATATATAAAACCCAATTCACCCATTAAAACCCATTTAATTAATTGCTTTTAACCCAAACCCAACCCAACCCAATTATAATGGGTAAACCCCAATTACCCAATTATCAAAATTACCAAAATACCCCTAAAGTGAAAAACACATCAACATTTAATTTTCCGTCACTCTTTTGTCGATTTTCTCACTCTGCTCCTCCTTTTTGACTTTCTAATCTTGCTCATCCAATTTTGCCACCGATTTTCTCCTCGCTCTTCTTCGTCTCGACCTTGGCAGTCGAGTCTGCGTGATCTTGTTCATTGATCGTATCGTACTTTTTCTTCAAGGCAGTGACTCACCGGAGCTCGACCACAACGTTGGCGATGGAGTGGTACTTCTGCATCTGGAGCACCAGGATCTAGTTCAGCCTCCGACAGTGTATTGCAGCGAACACCGCGTCATATTCCGACAATGCCACCCTTTTGACTCTAGTGCCAGCCAACTGAGTTAGGTGCACGCACAGTGCGTCGATGATCGCGTTTGCCGCCATGAACTCCCCATGGTACCACGTGAGAATCGTGTCTCGAGCGAACGAGTTCGATATCATCAGCGGATTCTACATTGGAGAAGGCGTAGATGCACCATGGATAATTATCATTTCTTTCATATTTGGACTCTGTTTGGTTACTAAGAAAATCGTAATGCTGTTTTCATTAGTTTAGTCCAAATTTTTTATTATTAAAAATTGTTTGACTTTAAAAAAAATTGTGTTTGATTTGTGAGTAATATTTTGTTTGGCTGTAGAGAAAATGCTGGAAAAGATGAAGAGAATTGGATTTTGAGTTTCAAATGTTCTCTTAACGTATTTCTTTAATATTTTGACTCTTTTTGGTTACCGAGAAAATCATAGGATGGTTAATTTTCATTCATTTAGTCCAGATTTTTTATTATTATAAACTACGTTTTATTCTTCTTCTTCTTCTTTTTTTTTAATTGTTTTTTATTTGTGAGTAATATCTTGTTTGGTTGGGGAGAAAATGTTAGAAAAGAGAAAGAGAATTTGTATATTTGAGTTTCAAATGTTCTCTTAAATTTCTTAAATATTTGGACTCTATTTGGTTACTGAAAAAATCACAGGATGGTTAATTTTCATTTGTTTAGTCCATATTTTTTATTATTAAAAACTACGTTTTATTCTTTTTTTTTTTATTATTATTTTATGAGAAGGGCTAGGTTGAATTTGGGTAAATTGTTTTTGGGTTAAATGGGGTTAAATGAGTTTTTAGTTAAAACCCAATAATCATTGGGTTTAATTGGGTTGATGCCTATTTAACCCAACTAATAATTGGGTGAGTTTGGGTTCAATTACAGTAGGTAAGTTTGGGTGGGCAAATGGGTTTAGGTTTACTTTGCCACCCCTAGTCTTTGGGTAGTAGGCATAGTTAACAATTGCATATCATTCTCATGGTTTATTTGCTTTAGGTACATGTGGGTCCATTTAGTAGTCAAAAGACTTGATCCTCATTTTGGTCTAAGACATGTTTTAATAAGCGGGGGGAAATTATATTTTTCTACCCTAACTTATTGCTTATTTTATACTCTTCCCTTTGAAATATCAAAACACATGATATAAACCCCTCAAATCCAAAACATTATAACACTTAACCCCTTATTGCCCATTGGTATTAAATCCAACGGAATTTAGAATTAAAATACCAATATAACTATTTGCTAACTGTTTTGGAGAGGGGTGAATTGATTTTTCAATATTTAATTCTATCATATTTAACACCAAAATAGACCGCAAAGGGATATCAAACAGGGTTATAACTTTGAAGACTTATAATTGCACATTTCGATAGTTCATGGGGACAAAGTGTAAAATAAGATAGAATTGAGAGAGAACAAGTGTAATTTTCCCTTTAAATTGTCATAATCTATTAGACCGGTGGAATTATCTTTCTTTTGAGCAATTTCATTCTTAATGCCCCTTATATATATGGAAATAAAAAAAAATTAATTGTGCCCTTCGACTTTAAGCAAGAATGAAGATAGTGAGTCACCAAATTTATAACATTAATTTTTCTTTGGAGTTTCCAATATATTTGCGAGCAACTTCCAAGTTTTTGGTGGAAAGAAATCATGTTATCATCACCCATCAGACAGTAGATATCCCAATTCAAAACCCAAAGTTAGTACTTTCGGTCTCTAGTGTTCACCTTCTCTAAGCGAGTTATTATGACATTTACCTAAAACAAAAATAACTGCCATAAAGAATTACAAATAAATAAAAAGTCAAATTAGTTCATATGATATTGTCTTTGATTGAATAGTGAATACAAATTTTTTTTTTAAAAATTTTAAAATTGATAGTTATAATAGATGGGAGATTTAAATTCTAAATATTTTGTTGAAAATATAGTAAAATATCAATTAAGTTATAAGACTATCGTCAAATATTTCCACAAATAGGTCGACAAAGTCATGTATTCTCAAATATTTTTATTATTATTATTATTATTTCCCAAGTAGGGCATAATGTCAAAAATTTGAATAGCATATTAGATCATTCCTAATATTTTATGGGAAATGTTAGCGAATGTCCTAAGAACATTTATTAGTGAACCATTTTAGAAAAGTTTTTATGGGAAAAAGAAAAAGAAATTAAGGTTATATTTGGTAACATTTTTTGTTTTCTATTTTTAAAACTTGTTCCTGAGAATATAAAGAAAAAAAAAAAAAACAATTTTCTTATATTTTTTAAATCAAAAATATGTTTGGTTAGTTGAAATTAAAAAAAAGTTTTTTGAAAAAAACAATACTAAAATATGTTGTTACTAGAATTTGAACTCTAATGCTAACTTATTAAATGAAATAGATTCATTAAATCAAATGCGTGTTTTCATTAATTTTGAAAATTAAAAAACTGAAAATAACATTGTGTATGTTTTTAGTTTCCTTCACAAATTGAGTTTTGAGAACAGTTTTTGTTTTCTGTTCATTTTAGGTTTCAAACAAGTTTTTTAGTTTAAAAAATAATAAAAATTGTTTTTGGAAACAAAAAATAAGGAGAAAAAACAGTTACTAAAACCCTAATGTTTTGACAATTTTTTCAATTTTTCATAAAAATAGTATAAAAATATTTTAAAAAATAATTTATTAATAATTACCCTAATGGCACTTGTTCACATCACCCATATTTTATTTGGAATTTGTCTTTTACCACGGATGCTAAGTAGAACTGCCACAAAAATTTTCCCCATTTACTACCGGGTTATACATGTTGACTGATCAACATCATTCAATCTTGTTGACTTTTATTGCTCTAATGGCCCTTCACTTCCTCTGCTCCTTACTTCCACTCAAATGGACCTCCAAAACTTCTCCATGTCCCTAAAACCTTCCCTTATATGCATTTTTTTTTCATCATCTTCCACTTCTTAGTCAACTACATTCTATCCCTTGACCCAAAATTTCAGGCCTGTGTCCCTCATATACAGTCATACTTGTGGAGATGGCCCAAATGTAAGTTACCCCTTCTGGATACCTCAAGAACAAGAACCTTTCTGTGGCAACCCGTACTTTACAATCATCTGCAAAGACAAAAACCCAGTTCTAACAATTGCCAATGAGGATTATATCATTTAGGACATCTATTACTTAACACCAGTCATTTCTTGTGGCCAACGCCGCGGTCTATGAGGACGCATGCCCTGCTCCTCTGCGTAATGTTAGCCTTGATCAAACTCCATTTAACTTTATTTTGTATCATCATATTGATTTATCCATCTTCTACAACTGCACTTCAATGCCTTATTAACCTAAATATGGATTAGACTGTGCTAGCAACCGTACCCGTCATTCTTTTGCCGTTTTCCATAAGGAAGCATTGGTGCTTCATAACTTTTCGTTGGAGTCGTGCTGGTCTATGGTTGATGTGCCTGTGGATGTGCGTATTGGAGTCAACTTGACAAGCTTGTTGCTAATGATTGTAGCAGTTGTAAGAGAAGTAGCGGACAATGTGGATTCCAGAATAATCAGTTTGTTTGTTTGTTTTTGCCATGACCAAGCTCAGCTAAAAACCTGCGATGATGGTACTTCTGAAGGAAATTTCCTTATAATCATTGATTATTTTCTTCAAATTTTTCTTATGTTTCATCTAGACAGATCATAGGTAAACCATAGTGAGCACAATTTCTTTATAGTTATTTATTTTTTTTTTAAAATCAATATTAGGAGTTTCTAATCACGCTAGCATACAGTGTTAGAGATCATGAAGATTTCAATTTCAATTTGAACTCCAGCTCATATTATTTTGGGCACCTAATAGGTTTGAATGAATTAGGCATGATGAATGATTTCTTGGATTTTTTTTCAGGAGTAGAAAATGACAATCTGAGTTTTCTAATGACTAATTGGTTTAGTTTTACAGATATCTAGAAGCTTTCACAAAAGATACCTAGAAAATTGGATTAGTTTTACTTTTACCTTTTATTTTGTGTAGTATGTTCCTTTGATCTTCTAGAAGTTCTTTAGTGTACATTTTTAGACCCCTTAAAACACAACCAGATTAACCTAGGTAATTAGCCAAGTGATTACTTAGTCAAATCATCAAGTCTAGGTTAACACACATATATCATATTATTGCAAAGTGCAGAAAATAAAGAACACAACAATATGATAATCCAGGAAAAGCAAACTGGTAAAAAATCTGGGGAGGATTTAACCTAACTATCATCAAGGTAAAAAGCAAATCCATTATAAAAGAATTGAAGTTTGTACAATATAACTTAGACCACTAACATTCTATTGTTACCTCGAGTAGAAAACTTACTACCACGACCTCATGATAGCTCCGAGTCTACGGACTACTTCTTTCTTTGGCTTTTGCAAAACACAAACACCCACGTTTGTGACTTTGTAATCCCACTCAAAGGCTGGGCCGGCCTAAGGTATTTTGAGGCCTTTAGCAAAACTTTTAAATTGGGCTTTTTTTTTACTGTTTAAATATTTACTTTATATTATTAACTTTATATAAAATATTTTTATTTAAATTTTATTTTTCTTGCTTGTTAAGATGCAAAATTATTAATTAAGTTTTTGTATTCAACTTCTTTTAAAATATTCTTTTTAATTGATAATAATTGCAATTATTTCATTGTTATCTTCTAACTCTGTTTTATAAATTTATTGTTCATTTGTAAGATTTTTAACTGAATTTTTAGTTATATTTTTTTATTGCTAGTGACAAACTAATCTAGAGATCTGTTTTGAGATTTGATTTAAAAAGTTTTTTAAATTTTTTATACCAAATTCACAAATTTATTTAATAAAATCAAATAGAATAAATACTTTTAAAAAAATAAAGATTAAATAACGCCTAATTGGACCAAGAAACAACGAATTAACTTGCTAGTGTTAGACTATTCTTTATATTTTAAAATAAGAATTTATGAATTAAAAAAAATAAAAAAGAACAAAATGATAAATCAAGAAGAGTGTAGTCACTGTAATACAACCACTAGAGGAGTCTTTACTCTTTACCAAACATTTGCCTCAAAAACCCAGAGAACCTCTACCATGTTCTTTAAAAAGAAAAAAAAAAAAAATTGTCTTCTTTCTCCCTTTCTTTTCTAAATAACCCAGAGAAAGTAAAATAAGAAAGCTACGTCACAAAAAGGTAAAATATTGGCTTTGTTTTACTTCTTCAAGGGACTGTCGATTGCTGAGGGAGCTGCTTGTAACTGACTACCATTTTAGGTAGAGACGGAAGATCTAGCGGCAATTTTTGATTATCTGGGAGAATATTTCAACCTCTTCAGGTATTCAGTTTTAGTTTAGGAGTTTTGGAGAGATTGAGAGAGTTTGGTCTATGTTTTTACTTTTTAGTGTGTCAAGGAGACTCAATTTAGTCTAAAATTCTGAATAATTCTAACTGTTTGAAAGAGAGAGTCAAACAAACTACACACATATTGAGATTGAAATTTCATGTATTGGCTAAATTTTGGGGCATAATTAATACTCTTCAAGATAATTAATAATCCAGAATTTTCTTCTACCGGTCTTTGTTTTTTAAATATAGTATTGGATAAATATTGACTAATATTTGAGATTATATTTTTAAATTTTGTTGACCTGGAGCTTGATTATGGGGGCCTTCTATCACTTGGGGCCTTAGGCAATGGCATTAGTTGCTTCTACTGTTGAGCCGCCCTTGCTCAAAGGTTTAGCAACACAAACTCTCTTGTTTGTGACTCCAAAACCATCCTTGAAAGTTTAAATCATCAGTACCTTTGATGACTAGAGAAGACGGCAACTTCTACAATACCGGATCTTGAGATTCTTCAAGTAATAACACTGGTAAAAAATATGAGAGAGTTTTTTAGCTACAAAACCTTAAATACAAAAGAGGCACACTCTTCTCTCTCTGAAAAGCCTTATAAAAACGTGCTTAGAGTTTCTTTTATATACTTGGAGAAGTAGATCAGAAACCCTAATCCTTAATGGGTTTGAACTGCTATTTGGGCTTAATTAAAATTCTGTAAATACGACTTTCAGTCGGTCGAGCCTATCTTTCGATCGATCGAACCATGCAAATTCTGAAATCTTCTTCCTGCAGCTTGTATATTCTTGTGTGTTCACGATTTGCCAATTCTTCTAAACTTTTAGAACCTAACATTTAGTTTTCAGTCTCATCTAAATTCTGCCAAATCAATGAATGCCAATTAAGTCACTTCAATGAATCACTTCTTTTTAACTCCACAACCAAACAAGAATCACTTCTTTTTCTTTGTAGACCTGTTTTTGTGGAGGGTTGGGATGAGCTTAACCAAGTTCAAATCCAACCAATTTGCTAACAAAATTATGTCCGTCATACTTTTTCATATCACCACATTTTTTAAGCACAACACCAATTCAACCACCAAATCTCTCTCCACACTTCATCTGAAAGCAAAATAATTAAACTTAAAATAAAATTTTAAAAATTACTTATGCCATATTTTCTCCTGGCACTAAATCCCCAACGTCTCCATCTCTCCACTATTAGTTTTTCTTACAATCTCTTCATTTTGTTTGTTTGTTTGTTTTTGTTTTTGTTTTTTGTATTTTTTTTTTTTTTTGTTTCTAACTCTTAGTTTTTGTTATAAACTCAAATTTTAAATAATTAGAAGAATAGAGAAAGTGAGTTGAATTCTACATAATTTTGTAAAACGTAATTAAGTCAGTAAGGCGATATACAACTTTTTCAATATTGCTATAATTTTAACACTTTATTTTATCAATTTATTTTGAATACCCAAATTACATGTGAACTTAGATTAATCTATTATATTGATTGTCTTATTATTATTATTATTATTATTATTATTATTAAATTGAACTCTCTTTAATGATTATATTGTAGCTTTTTATTTAGTTATATTTCTAGGTGATTTAACTTTTTTATTATTATTGTTGTTGTTGTTGTTAAATTACCCAAGTTAATTAATTAGGCCAAATTAAATGCAAATCGTGGAGACACCAACAAATTACCAAATAAACTAATATGCAGTGGAAAATAAAATAATATGGTGATTTGTTGACAAATGGGAAAAACCTCTCGCAAGGCAAAAATCCCATTAGGTGAATTTCAGGTCACCCTTCTCAAGAATTCACTAATCTTACCATTACAAGTGGTTACAAGTATAAGTAATCTTACCACTATCCTGGACTATTTCAAAATAACAACCTACAGTTGAACCTTTTCATCAATCCCCAATTGGACTCGTTCTTATAGAAGACTTCTTCGCATGTACAGATCCCAATATGTGACTAACTCCAAGCAAATAAAAAATTATTGTTGGCTGCAAAGTTTTTCACTTCAAAACACATTGAAGATCTAGAAGCACTGTTTACAAAACCCTAAGGCGCACAAAACACAATAACTTCTCATAGTGTATGAGTTTTCTAATTGAGTCTTTATGTCGTTGATGACTTTAAAATAAATCTTTTATATGGTCTAGGGTTGTGGAGTACGAAACCCTAGCAATCCAAGTCATCATGGGCAGAAATTCAGATATGAGAATTTTGAAATCGTAAATCTCAATAGATTGAGCTTGTGTTGAGCTTTTTCATTAAATCTCAATAGATACTAGTGTCAAGACTAGTGTCGAGAATTACTGAAATAACTTTTCTTCACTTGTTTCTTGAATCAATTTCATGTCTTCAATGATACCACTTAGGATGTAAACTTTACATACTTCTTGATACATTAAACCCAACTTAGATCTACCAAATTACAAGTAAAAGTGCGTTTTGTCAAAGAATAAGTCAATACATAGAAAATATGACCCTAACAATTATTATTTATTTTCCTACATATGAAAAATACAGTTCAACCTGTAACCTGATTAACTGATTTGTAACTTAATCGACCTAACCTGCTTACAACCTGTTTAGATCGACTCCTTTTTTACTCGAATCTATATGTGACCTAACCTAAGCTAACCCAACCTTACCCATTGCTAGTTCTAAAGTTAGTGTGAATGGGATATGGTTCAATGACATGTGTAGCTTTGCTTGTATTCTATTATCAGAACATCACTGTTGATAGACTTCAACAAATAGTGATCATCATCGGTGATGCTTGCCAAGACTCCTTAAGGGAATAATATAGTTAATATGTTAATAAGAATAAATTTCTATCATCTATACTACTAATAACAAGATTTCTTGTTTGGATTTCATCATTTTGTATACTAAAATATCCTCACACAATTTCTCAAACTCTCTAAAATACCTTTATCTTTTAGTTAAATAGTTTTAAATTTAAAAGCACAAATTGGTTGAAAGAGTAATTGCCTATTTTTTTAAAAAAGGTTCCTATGTTTTATACTTTTTCCTTTCTCATGTACAAATAACTAATTAGAGGAAAAAAAAAAAAAAAACGCACACGCACATATAGAGATAAGATCCTAATAATTAGGTTACTATCTCTATTTCATTTTTAAACATTAAAAAAAAAAAAAAAAAAAAAAAAAGGCCTCATCGCATGTGACAAGCGATGAGACTAGTCTTATTCCGTGCCTATGAGTAGAAATGTGATATAGTGCAATACAAGAAATTTGAAATTATTTCATTTGCACATTATGTATTACTAATTACTAATGAATACTATATTTTCTCTGCAGAACACACCAGGACCAAGCATATAAGGCTGATTGCAGGTAAGATACCAATGAAAAATAGATTACATTCGTAAAACTTGTGAAAATATATTTATATTTTTTGTTCTTTTGTATATTCCAAAGATGTCATATGCTTTATCAATATTTCACTGAAATTTTTAGTGTGGAAAGCGGGTTTTAGATTTTAAGAGGATATAACTAAATCATGTTCAAATTATATCACAGGTCTTGGTGGTTTAGGGCTTGGAGTGTTACTAACCTGTATCACAATTTGTTGGCTTAGAAGAAAGAGATCAATTACGTCAATTCAATTTTTTATGAAGAAAACAAAGAATGAACATGATCTTGAGGCATTCATCAGAAATTACGGACCACTAGCTTTAACTAGATATAAATTCTCCGACATAAAAAAATTCACCATCATTTAAAGTTAAACTAGGTCAAGGAGGTTATGGTGGTGTGTACAAAGGAGAGCTACTCAATGGTCATCTCGTGGCTGTGAAGGTCCTGAATGCATCAAAAGGAAATGGAGATGAATTTATCAATGAGGTTGCAAGTATTAGTAGAACTTCTCATGTTAATATTGTCGCACTCCTTGGATTTTGTCTCGAAGGTCAGAAAAGAGCTCTCATCTATGAGTTCATGCCCAATGGATCACTTGAAAAATTCATACCCAGTGGCAACATTGAGACTACCACTCCACTCCTAGGATTGGAAAAACTGTTCCAAATTGCAATTGGTATTGCTCGGGGGCTTGAGTACTTACACCGTGGCTGCAATACTAGAATCTTGCATTTTGATATAAAACCACATAACATCCTTCTGGATGAAGATTTTCTTCCAAAGATCTCTGATTTTGGACTTGCTAAACTTTCTCCAAGGAATGAGAGTAACATATCAATGGCCGTTGCCAGAGGAACTATAGGGTATATAGCTCCTGAAGTGTTCAACAGAAACTTTGGAGGAGTTTCACACAAATCTGATGTCTATAGTTATGGAATGATGATTTTGGAGATGGCTGGAGGAAGAAAAAACATTGATGTTGGAATTAGTAATACCAGTGAGATATATTTTCCACATTGGATTTATAAGCAACTTGAGCAGCACAATGATTTAGGATTTCCCGATAATATGACCATAGAGGAAAATGCAATGGTGAGAAAGATGATCTTAGTGGGCTTGTGGTGCATACAGACAAATCCATTTGATAGGCCATCCATGAGTAAAGTGATTGAAATGTTAGAAGGAAACATAGAAGCCTTGCAAATCCCTCCAAAACCTTTCTTATCTTCACCTCCAAGATCTCTTGCAGAAGAATCCTCCACCACATGTTAATACTATGAAATTATACTTCTAGATACATTTGTTTCTTAATTTTTATTTTATTTTTATTGCTATCTGACATTTAATTTAAGGAGGACTCCTTGAAGACAGGTGCATGTGTTACTATGTACCTTTCTTAAATAAAAGAGAGGGAGTGTCTAGTTCATTGTCCCTTAATCTCTAACCTGGGAAAAATCTCTAAGCAAAGAGAAACTCAATTATTAAACAATAAAGGGTATTTCAAATTCTTGAAAAAGTTTTGACCGGATTAGAAATTTCTTATTGTAGTTCTAGTTACAAATTCTGGGGAAATAGCTCTTAATTATTACATAATTAGTATTTTATGGGTTTTGTAATTTGCCAGTGCAGAATGTACCACATTTCCTTTTTTAAAAACAAACTAGTCACAAACTCACACGATGCGTGGGAATAGATAATTTTATAAATTTTATAAATTTTTGTGGAAATGTGGTACATTTTGCACTAGCAAATAACATAATTTATAAAAATATGGATAGCCTAAAAAATGAATAATTTTATAAATTTTGTGGAAAATAATTTGTTCTCCCAAAAACTTAAACAATTTCTAAAATTATTTTTCATTTATCTATCTCAAAAAATATATCATCATTTTATTATTTGGATTTATTTGATTGATCTTATTCGTTTTTTAGGCGATCCATATTTTTAAAAATTATGTTATTGTGTGTTATATTTTTCTAATTTGTTTTTTCTGTACAACTAAACTGTTTGAGTTTCAAATATATTATTCAAATTTTTCATTCACTTAAAAAAGATTATTATATTTATAATTTTTCTTATTGAAGGAGTAGTTTCAAACTATTGATTAAGTTTTGTTTACTAATATAGATACATGAAATTAGAACTGCATATTTCTTATACATTTCTAAGAGACTATACCATATTATAAATTTATTATTTAAAATAATATGTAGGAAAAAGCTAGGCTTTATGTCTAAAATTGAACACTTCACCTATCAAAATGAAAGAAAATAATCTATATAAAAAGATAAAGAAAATATGATTAAATTTTATTTTTTACTACATACCCTTCTATTTATTAAGATTTAATTACCTTTAACTGGATCTTCATATCGCATTTTTGTTACTATGCTCTTGTTAATCAAGGGTTTGATGTCGATTACAAATACAGTGCCATGCCGGCTGTCTGTGGGGAGTGTGAGGAATCAGGTGGGAAATGCGGTTCAAATTCTACACAAGCATTTCTCTGCTTTTGCCGTGACCATGTGCAACGTTCTTACTGTCCAAGTAACGGTATGCAAGCTCTCTTCTCTACTCAGTACTCATATTCATGGATTAAGCCAAAACATACGTCTTGTTCTTTACTTGCTTTTCCTGTCATTGTACTTGTTCTTTAGCTATAGGGCCACATAATCTCACAGTGAAACATTCTTTTTGCGCAGTCGACACTCGACATAGTTATTAACAATTGCATATCATTGTCATGGTTTGTTTGCTTTAGGTTAATGTGGGTCGATTCTGTCGGCCAAAAACGTGATCCATCTGTTTCTAATAGTCATACCAACATGAAACTTCGCAAGAGGAAAAACAAAAAATAATAATAATAATAATGTTATCACCCAACGAAGAAGTGTGAGAGATGCAACTTCTGATTAGCCCACCTTTATTTTATCTTCTCTATATATTATTGAGCTGTTTTCTACTCATTCCCAGCAACTAATGAAGTTCAATAATATTAGAACCACAACGAATTACACAACTTTTGCTAAAATTCACCACGTGATGAATTATGAAAAATGTTGTATAATTTATAGTGACCCTCACATTTTTCAACAAAGTTTAACTTCGCCCCTAAATGTAAAAAGTTAACAATTAGAGGCTAGGACAATTAAGGGGGCTTGATATATGAAAAAGAAAAATTCCCATGAAAATCCAAATTAGTATCTATTTAGTATTAACAAATGAATAGACACAAAATAATTATATCTTATTACATCGTGAAGTAATTATCTATCAGAGTGAAATTCAACATTCTTTAAAATCTCGAAAATTATTTATAATTAATTTTGTACTAAAGGTTAAAGCAAATTTCCTTTCAATGTGTAAAATCAAAGGACATGTTGAAAAATCATCTTCCATTTGGTTGTGAAGGCTAGTTTTGGTTTTGAAATCATTTGAATTTATTCTTTAAAATGTCAAATATTGTAGATGATTTACGCATATTCTACATATCAAATAAAAATTATGTTTATTATCTCATTATATATTTAATAATCCTTAAACAATAAGATTTATTACTGTTGCTAAGTTAAAAAGAAAACAAGAAATAAATAAATAAAAACATATGAGGAAATCTATTTAGTGAGCCTAACGATGCCATAATGCTTAATCCACAGAGACACTATCAAAAACTTGAAACACAAAAATAATTCAAATAAATAAATAAATAAATAAATAATGGACCACTCGATAAAATAAATGAAGCAAATAGACAAAAAGATCAAATGTTCTAAGCTATTATATATATATATATATATATGACTCCAACCCAAACACCGAGAATCCTAGCTAGAACACCTTTTGCCCCTGACATATACAATAAAATCTCCTACTTAAAAGAAAAATGCAACTAAAGCTAAATAATATTTTTCTTTGGCCAAAAAAAAAAAATAATAATAATATTTTTCGTGTTTTTGTCTTTTCTCAGTGGGTTTCACTTAAATTCAGTTAATAAACCCCGGTTAAAGGCTCAAAACAAAACCCGGCAAACCCACAAAATTCTCATCTATATATATATATATATATAAAACCAAAACTTTTGAAAATTCTACAATTTTCCACGTCAGCACAATATTTAAAAAAATAATAATAATAAAACTTTTCTAAACCCTAAACCCAATGCTCTGCTTCTTTATATTAAAAAATAAATAAATAAATTCCTCATCAGCACAATATTAAAAAAATAATAATAATAAAAATTTTCTAAACCTTAAACCTGATGCTCTGCTTCTTTATATTAAAAATAATAATAACTAGTCGCTAATCCGTGCGATGCACGGGAAATGTATTGAGTACAATATATAATTTAATCTTTGTTTATTTTATTACAACACCAAAATTGAATTTGTAAAATAAAATCATATAGCTAAAACATTTGTTAACAGCTATACATTTCAGACATTTATTAAACTATATTATTATTATTATCAACTTAACAGTATTTTAATATATGATACCAACATGCTTCAAGAAAATGTCCAACGCTGAAAACAATTTCGAAAATAAACTCAATTAAACAGTTTGAGGAATAAATATAGGAGAAAGTTTCCCTGCAATCTGGATTGAAGGAAGTCTCTCCAAACTCAATATCAGAGAATGACACCTGTCCCACTCCACCAACTCAAATTCAATATATAACTCCCGTTAACTCCAACGTTAGGCCCTTTTTCAGATTTTTTTTATTAAAAAAATAATTAATTATTTCTCACCACCTACACCTAAACTCAGTCCTTTCTCTCTCTCTCCTTCAACGCTCTTTGTTTTGTTCCAGAAACACCCAAAGTAAATTAAAAAAAAAAAACTCAGCAAACCCCATCACCCCACCGGTCCACTACAACATCGTCGGTGACACTAGCAAGAGGTGGCCAACACCTTCGTCGCTGCCATTCACGGCTAACCTCTGCCTTTGACAAACCCATCTTTCTTCCACTCCATCCCTCTCAAAACCCACCCACCACCACAAAAAACCCCGCAAACCTATCTCTCCACCAGTCCTACTCATCTCCCTTCTACCAGTCACGGCCTACTTATCACCTCAACGAACTCATCTCCCTTCTACCCACCACCAATTTCACCCAAAAATAATTACCCAAATCGAACTTTTGGTTAAAACAACAATCTCATCAATTTTAAGCAAAACCATCAATACCATTTTGAAAATAAATGAGATTATTGCAGGTTGATCTGAGTAGTCATAACAAATCCTTATTAATACTTCAACGTAAAGATGAAAATGGTTGTGGGTGGGGGGTGGGTGGGTGGGTTTGAGAGGAATGAAATGGAAGAGAGATGAGTTTGTCGGAGGCGGTGGTTGGTCGTGAATGGCAGCAGTGAAGGCTTCAGCCACCTCTTGCTAGTGTTCCCATTGAAGGTAGGTGGTGGACCGGTGGGGAGTTGGGGTTTGCTGGGTTTTTTGTGGTGGTGGGTGGGTTTTGAGAGGGATGAAGTAGAAGAGAGATGGGTTTATCAGAGGTAAAGGTTAGCCGTGAATGGCAGCGATGAAGGTGTCGGCCACCTCTTGCTAGTGTCGTCGGCGATGTTGTGGTGGACCGGTGGTGGTGAACGTAGGTGGTGGACCAGTGGGGTGATGGGGTTTGCTGAGTTTTATGGTGGTGTGAAATAATTAATTATTTTTTTAATAAAAAAATATGGAAAAGTGCCTAAGTTAACGGGAGTTATCTCTTGAGTTTGGGTTTTAGTAGAGTGGGACAGGTGTCATTTTTGGATATTAACACGTCACAGTTTGGAGAGACTTCCTCCAATTCAGATTGCAGGGAAACTTTCTCTATAAATATATTACAATCTATAATATAAGCCAAGAAATAAACTTTGAAACCAATATGAACAAAATCCATGTCAAACAAAACCATTTCGATCATTAAGAATATGACTCACTAAAGTCATAAAAAACACAAGATTCATTACAAAAAAAAAAAAAAAAAAAAAAAAAGCATCTTTAGTCTTTATAGATTTTGCCTAAGTACCCAGATACGTTGACACATACCCACACAAAAATCATTAAAGAAAGAATCAAAGAACATACACAACATGTACATACGCTATGAAAGTAAAAATAAGAAAAACAAGAGAGACGTAAACACGGAAAATTAAAGAAAAAATATAGGAAAAAAAAGTTAGGAATAGAAATATAAGATAAAGATGGGTTACCCTCAAAAAGAATAATCCATGGATATTCATTGAAATCTTCTAGATAAGTTCTGATAATAGAAAAAATAAAACCCAAAATTTATGATGTTAAAACTTCCAAAAGGCCAAAAAAAATCAAAAGATTCAAAGCTTCAAAAGTATTGAAATAAAATAATATATATATATATATATATATATATATATATATAATTACGCAATAGAGGAATACAATAGAAAGAAGGGAATCCATGATTATAGCTTTTCTACTATTGAAATTGGCCAAACAATTAAATGTATTGCAAAAAATGAACTTAAAAATTCATATGTAAACCAAACAATTAGAAGATTTTGAGCCAAGAATTTATTAAAACAAAACAAAAATTATGTGACTACACAATAGAGAAATATAATAAACAAAAAAAATATGTCTACACAACATAGAAATATTAGAGAAATATGAGTTACCTTTTAAATGTTAAAATTCAAAATATTAAAACTTTTAAAAGGTTAAAAAAATTTGAAGATTTAATTAAAAGATTCAAGCCCAGCAATTAAATAAACAAAACAACAACTGACAAACTTATAAGAAAAAGCAACAAATCTATAATTTTTATTGAACAAATCAAATAACCCTAACCTTGATGCATTGACCGAAGAAGGATACATAAGTGGAATATGTTAATTGTGAAGCATGAGCCGCCCTCAAAAAAATTCTTGAAGAAAAATAAGTTTTAAGGAGAAAATTGTGTTGCGGCAAAAGAAGATAATAGCAGATCTAATCATAAAATCTAAAATAAAAAGAATTTAAAAAAAAAAAAAAAAAATAGTGGTGACCAACAGCCATACATATAAATATGATATTAACCAACCTTCATAAAAAGATGTCAGTTTCAATATTCACTTTGTGGTGAGGATCCTCAAACATCATCTTCTCCGCGAATAATTTTTGGGGCTTAGGTTTTCTACGCAAGCAATTCTTAAATAGGAGAGAGTAGAGGCGATGGGAGAGTGTCCTTATTTGGCTAGAAGTCTAATTTGCATTGGAAAAGGAAAACAGTGATGAGGTGGAAAATTTAATTTAATTTAAATATTTTAAATATTGTGCTGACGTGGAAAATTGTGGGAGTTTCAAAAGTTTCGGTTTTATATATATATATAGATTATTATTATTTTAATATTGTGCTGACGTGGAAAATTGTAGAAGCTTCAAAAGCTTCGGTTTTATATATATATAGATAAAACTTTTCTAAACCCTAAACCCAATGCTCTGCTTCTTTATATTAAATAAAAAACAACTAGAGAGAGAGGGATATAAAGAATAGAGAGCATCTGTGACTGTGAAACACAGAGATAGAAATCTGATAAGATGCAGAAAGCGTTGGAGAGAGAAACTTGAGGGAGGTCTCTTCACTATTGTTAGAACGATCTCCCTCCATCTTCCGGTTCCACACAGTTGTCGGTAAGTTTCAGTTTCATGTTCTGTTCTATTCTATTTTGTTTTTTATTTTTATTTATTTGGCTTGATATCTGGGTTATTAGACAAGAAGGTAGTGTAGCAAACACAATGTTTCTACTCTCTTTCTCTCTGAATCTTTCTATTATTTGCCTTTTGTTTTTTGGTTTTTGATCTTAGTTTCATATTCTAGGGTTTTTAGGTTTATTGTGTTTATGCGATCAAAATTTGGGCAGTCCTAATTAATTTATAATCTGGGTTTGCTTTCATTTGATTAAAAAATGGGAAATTTCATTGTTTTTGTTGGGCAATTTGGGTTTTAATCTATGACTTATTATCTGATTTTTGTTTTCCTCCTTCCTGTTTTGTTTTTTTTAGTCAAACATATATTTACTAATTTCAATTTTCGCTTAATTTCCGATTGTTACTAAGGGGTTTTGTGTTTTTTTTTTTTAAGGCTAACTTTATAATCTACTTGATAATTTAACGTGCTTTTGATTTTAATCCTATCAGGGGGGTTTCTCTACTTGAAAAAAAAAGTCAAAATTAATGAAGATTTGATTGGTTGGTTTATAATCTAGATGATTTAGGTTTTATATCTATAAATCATTATCTGATTTTTATTTTACTTCTCCTTGATTTGATTGTTTTAGTCAAAGTTGTATTACTTAATTTGATTATAGCTTAATTTTTTTTTTTTTATTTAGGAGTTTTCAGGTTTTGTTTAGGCCATGAAGGAATGAGTTGCCCACGACTCATTCCCCAATCTCTTGAAAAAAACAATTCTGGTATTTTCACGCTATGTGAAGTCCTTGCTTTTTATGAATATAGGTATATGATGTTTAGTTAATCAAATACCCAAATCAAATCTAACTTTAAAAAAAAAAAAAAAAAAAAATCTCAATTGCCCAAGTCGCTTCCTTGTTTGATATTTAAGATGGCTTTGGATTGAAGTGGAGTTCATCGGAGCTCTGGTGGTACAGTGGTCATGGCTTTGTTCCCTGAATGGTATGGTTGAGATGTGGGTTTTTCTTTGTGGGTTGGGTATTGATTATGGCTTATGAATGATGTAGTTGACATGTGCATTCGTGTGGTTTTGTTAATAATTGGTTAAAAAATTGGAATGTATCTTGCCATTTATCTTCTTTTAAAGACCACATAATTTAATCAAGTGGGCTTTTCTTTCTAATTTGATTTTAAAAATTTTTTGCTTCTTCTTCATCAATAGAGAGAGAGAGAGAGAGAGAGAGAGAGAGAAGAAGAAGAAGAAGAAGAAGAAGAAGAAGAAGAAAAAACAAAAGAAATGGAAAGAGACGATAGAGATTGTCATAGTTGGCGGTGGCATTGGCGGTCTTACTACTGCTCTTGCTTTTCATAGGTACTCATCACTTCGATCTCTACTTCTTTATATATATATATAGACACACATATAAAGGACCACTAGTATATATAATACGTGTGATGAAGCTCTTTTTTATTTGAGTTTAATGTAATTTTTCAATTTGAATTTATCTACTACAAGTGAGGTTACACAGAAAAGAATTTTTAAGAAACTAAAATTTAAGAATTGAAATGGAGTAAACTGTTGAGTCTAGTGTGTACTAGTTTTTGGGGAAAAAAATGTATTAAACGTGCGTGACATATCATTTCTCTAAAATAAATAGAGTGTGCTAATTTTTAGGAAAAAAGCTTCTCGAGTAGTTTCTTTTGTTTTTGAATTTTGTTGAATTACAATTTTAACCCTATACTTTATTTTTTAAGAATAACGATTATCTAATTAGCTTAAGGGTATTTTTGGCATTTTTTGAAGGCATAACTAACTTTCTGAATCCTCTTAATATATATATATATATATATATATATATAGAGAGAGAGAGAGAGAGAGAGAGAGAGAGAGAGAGAGAGAGAGAGAGAGAGAGAGAGAGATGGGTTCAAGTTACACATTTTCTAAACCATTGGATTTAGAAAAGATCCAATGGTCAAAAAAGACACTCATTAATACTAACATTCTAATTAGGATCTCATTAATTATTCCATATTTATTACATTCCATACATATCTCTAAACCTTAAAAAAAAAAAAAAAAAAAAAAAAAGAAGTAAACATCCTCTCTCTAATTTTTTTTTCCTCCATTTCTCTCAAAAAAAAAAAAAAAAAAATCCTCTACTGCACGTCTCTCTATCTCTTTCTCCTCCACCACTCTTCCACCTCCACAGCTAGGTTGCAGGCAAAAAAAAAAAGCCAAAGCCGATGCACAATTGGTTAGTCTTTCACTTTTTTCCCCTTATTATAATTTCTTAAATAGAACTATTTTATTGTATTCAATATATTGTAGTACAGACGTTGAAAATTTTGGTGGGTGTTGTGGTTCTTTTTATATGCCATAGTAGTCTTTTAGTTCTTTTTATATGCCCTATACTATGTACTATCCGTGCCATAACACCTTCTTGATTTGCATTGGGCTAGCTTAACTTGCCAAGTTTAAAGGTACACTACTACTTTTACACAGACTATTCCTTCATTCAATTTCACATGTTACAAATTTTTTATTCCAAGTTTCCACTGACAAATATTACTACATATCTTGATTTAATATGAAAAAAATGGAGATAAATAGATTTGTTCTATCAAAAACTTTAGCATACTCGATGAACCTATCAAGGGCTGTCATTTTTGTTGGATGGCAAGCAATATGTATGTTTAATTGTTAAAAGGAATTACCATTTTCTATAAATGGTCCTTTGGGTCCAACACTGTAATTTCAATTTGAATATTTGTGGTTGAATATACTTCTAAACAGTTAAAAGGAATTACCATATTCTATAAAAATAATAATAATAATAATAATAAAAGAGTTCTTTTTATATGCAACTATATTTTCCAGAACAACTTGCTATTGACTAAATCTATTGGGTCTATTAGTTCTTTTTATATGCAATAGTAAATATAATGTATCAAAACAACTGTTGCATGTGTAGATATAACCTTTGTTTTTCTATTGGGTCATCTATTTTTTTTTAAACTTGTAAGATTTCCTCTCTAAAAAGTTAATAATTGCCATCTCCCTCTTTTTTTATATTTGGGGGTGGGGGTGGTGGTGGTGGTCCTTTCATATGAAGATAACAACACCTTGTGAAAGTAGTAGTACTAACTTGTTCTAATTTTTTAAATAGGTTCTTAAAGTAATATTTATTGCTTATAATGATTATGGAGTAGCAAAAATGATCCTTAGACCTCTACTTCACCTGGTATTGGAGTGATTATGGAGGTTTGAGAGTGATTATTGAGCAGCAAATGCTATTGTATCTATTGTTAGTTGTTACCGCTAAATGTGTTTATGTTAGTTGTACACTTAATACTCCCTTTGATTGAATAAAATCGCTTCTTCATTTGAATACTGCAATTTGAATCACAAAATTAAAATAAATAGTGGTTCTACTTTTCCTTCATTTGATGGAATATACAATCATCACACCAACATATACTTAAAGCCATTAAAATTATTGGTATGCCCCAGATTACTAATTTTTTTTTACAACAATCTATCTATCTCATCTTCAAAACTTTCAAAAATAATATACAATCCTTAACCATATGCTCTGAAATCCTAAGTTGTCTAAGAACGCAAATGGTTCTAAGCAAAACTATAAACCTATACTAAGTAAATCTTCTTCTTTTCTTTATACTACCATGCAGTTTCCATGCTCCCTAGTATTATAGGGAGAAATAAATTATGAAACATACCCTAAAGGGCCTGAACCCATAGTGTAAAATGATACTACTTAAATCCAAAGTAACAGCCAAGTAAAGAGGTCTACCATTTCTTGCTTTTCACAAAAAGATGTCCTCTGTGAAAAAATGAATATAGGACTAAAAAAAGAGTATAGAATTGCTTAAAATCTAAAAAATGTGCCATAAACACACCGTTAATCACATTAAATTAAAGCAAAAGTAAATGAGTAGTTATAACCAAAACTATGGCTGCACTATTACTACTGTTGGGAAATTTAAACCCCGGTTGATAGAATTAACAAGTTTTAAACCCAAGTTGTTAATTAGATTTATTATAAATAAAACTTGTTAAAACAAACAAACATCAATATCATGTCAAAATTATGCAGCGAAAAAATAAATAAGACAATAAATGATAACCCAAGAAAACCAATAAAACAAACTAGTTTCACAGTAAAAAACCTAGGGGGAAACGTTCCCGAAAAGCAATTCACTATAGTAAAGAGAAGTTTCAAATCTAGTATAAAACCTTTGTCCCTAGACTCTACAATCCCCGTAGATGAACTCACAGTAGAAACCTTCTACCGCTTCAGAACTTCTGAACTCTTCAATATATGAACGCCACCCTTTTTGCATGGATCCCAGTACGTGACTAACCAATGATGCACGACTCCCAATATGTGACTAACACACCAACTAGAAGAAGATGTTGGCTGCAAAGTTCTTCACTTCATCGACAATGAAGATCAAGAAGCACTTGGATACAAAACCGTAAAGCGCAAAGATGCAGTAACTTCTTTTAGAGAAAATAAGACATCGGTCACCTTTTGCATATGTTCTCCTTGTATTTTCTTCTGTGACAGCCTCTAAAATTAGCCTTATATAGGTCTAGGGTTGTGAGAAAAGAAACCTTACATATACATGTCATCATGGGCCAAAAATCAGATCTGAAAATCTAAATTCCTGTAACCTCAATCGATCGGGAGGTGTTGAGGAGGTGTCAAGCTTTAAACTTCGACAAATACAACTATCAAGGAGCTTTCTCAATCGATCCACCTAGCTATCGAAAGATGTCGAGATTGCGATATCTCTCAACTGAAGAGCTCGATAGATAGCCTAGTTGTCGAGAGGTATGGAGCAGCTGTCAAGATATCTGTTTGCAGGTGTTGAGCTATCTGTCCAGCTTTAGTAAACAGCTTTTCTTTATTTGTTTCTTGGTCCAATCTTCATGGCTTTAATACTAAACTTGAACAACATGTTTCTTGAAGTATTAAACACATCCTAGATCTACCCAAATACAAGTAAAGTGCGTTTTGTCAAAAAATTAGCCAATTACATAAAAGAATGACATATGTTCTTAACAAGTGAAACACATATGTCCTAACAACTACCCTCCATATATATGTTGACATGGATCAAAGACTAATAGCTAAGGTTCTTAGCTAGAAATTTCAAATAGTATTCCAACATAGGTTCTTAAAAAAACAAAATAAAAAACCAAAATGTATTGTTTTGTCATGATTAACAACATAGGCCCTTAAACACTTATATTTTAAGCTACTTGGATTCTATATATTTCAATTCCACCAAGTGAAGCTCATTTTGTGATTCTCTTTAGCCACATGTATCTAAAGTAGAAAAAAAAATGTAAAAGTAAATTTAAAACAAAAGATATATATTATTACAATCAAAATAAAAAATTTAAAAAAGACTAAAAAATGAAATGAAAAAACTCACTTTATACTAAATCATCAATATTATTGGCATCAAACGCTATCATATTTTCTTCATCTTGGTAATCACTTCCTTCGCCAATTATGTTGTTTACAAATACAACGATCATGACCATAACCCCCCACAAAGTTGACAAGATCGTCTTTTTGTTATTGCACGAACTAAGGATACTTCAAGCCCACCTTTAATTCTTCCAACATGACCCTGTTTCTTGGTGCTTTTCTTTAGACCTTTGGTTTGTGATGCATGTGGATCTTTTATATTCAAAGGAACATTGGGAGAGCAATCTTGTACTTCAACAATTGCAGCTAATTCACCACTCTTGTGATGCATATTCATTTCATCATTTTCATTACCTTCAAGTAGTTGATTTTCCATTCCAAAAGCTTTCTTAAGGGTCTAGTCTAAGTCAGAGATGATCATTTCATATATGTCTTCAGATTTTTTAGCAAGGTAAGCCAATTGACTTACATGATGACAAACATGGATGCTTCGTAAGGCTCTTGACATATGATGCTCATCCTTATAGCTTGATCTATATTCTACACTTCTGATTTCTTTATTTGCTTCTTTTGTCTAGCGTTGCAAGATGTAGTGGCTAGGAATCTCAAAAATATTTTTAACTTGAAAGATCAATAACATGGGCCTATAAACAATCCCCATAAACTCAAAAAGTTGGTAATCACATTCACAAACTTTTGATTCCAAGTTCAACTTCACAATAAATGCATCATCTGGATTAAAGGAACTTGTTACTTTGTACTTATAAAAAGTTCCATTATTCTCAACCTTTTCCTTTGAAAAATGATTACCACTCACCAACTCTTTTTGGAACTTGTTAAATATGGTTCTTGTGTATATAGAAGCAGCTTGATGCTCTATTTTTGAGCCAATTACCATAGGACTTTTATGTCTTGAATCCAAATCTTCCTTTCTTTCTTTCTTAAAACGGTTGTCCATTGTTTTTGCAAATTTGACCACAAAATCCTGTAATGTAGTTCTCAAGTTAACAAAGGAGTTAAAATTTTCATTGATGCTTTCACTTCTCTGGGTAGTGTTGATTCTTGCAAAGAAAGTATATCTATTGTACACCGGTATCCATGACTCTCGAATATTATATAATCCTTAAACCCATTCTTTTTTGCCCAAGCCATAAGTTAATATTAGGCTCTTCCAAGCCTCCTCAATTTTTTTCACACTAGGTGACTCACATATGTATCTCTTCAACTCACGTTAGAATATTGACTTATTATGATATATATCGGAATGTTTCTTTTGAAATTTCTTCTTAATATGCCAAAGGCAAAGATGATGATGAGTTCTTGGGAATACCTTTGCAATAGCTACACCCATGGCTAAATCTTGATTTGTAATAATAGATAGCGGTTCCTTTCCCCACATTGCTTGAAGCCAAGTTTCAAACAACTACACAAAAGTTTGTTCTGTCTCATCTTGCAACAATGCACAACCAAATAAAATTGATTGACAATGATGGTTTAACCCCGTAAAAGGAGCAAATGGCATATCATACTTGTTTTATAAGTCATGTCAAATGTCACTATATCCCTAAAGTATTGATAAGCCATTCTTGATCATGCATCCACCCAAAAAAAATTAACCATATGGTCAACATCATCACATTGAATTACATAAAAGAAATTGGAGTTTTCAGCCTATTGTTTTTTACAATAATTAAGGACAGCTGAGGCATCTCTAGCATCTAGATTTTTTCCCTAACATCTCTCAAGTGATTCCATTTGAGCCAAGTACTATTCAATTTAGTAGCTGTTGACACCCTATTTTACAACCCGTATTTAACCTTACATGGAGGGTAAAAGGGTAATTTCACGTTGGAAATATGCATCTTGATTCTGGTCATTAGATCCTTAATCTCATTTCACCAAAGTGATCTTGATGTTGTAACGATTAAATCGACTGGTCATGAGCCTTAATCGGACCATTAGATTGAAAGTTATCATCAAATCAAGTTTTAATGGCTAAGATGCACTATTACAAATTGAGTCTAACTATATGTGATTATGAACAATTGATTTCAATTGGTTATAAATATAATCAATTTGAGATCGATGATGTGTCATAATTTGATTGGTTATGACTACATTTTATGGTAGAGTCGCACATACCTAATTAACTAGATAGTTAAACATTAATTATTCAATGAGTAATTTGTGCAATTATCTTTTAATTAGAGTAAATTTAGAACCAATTAAGTCTGAAATGGGAGTGATTGGAGCCATTTAGTGTTAATTGGGAGCTAATTTGGGGACCTATTAATGTTAATTGTGCTGAAACCATTTTCTAACAAATGACCTCTGCTCACCATTTCATCGATATCTCTCAGAATATTTTGAATCTGTGAATGAGGTTAATTTTCCCAGAACCTAGACATCTGGGGCTTCAATTTGAGCACAAGAATGAGACAATTCTGATCAGAATTGAGGCAGATATGATTTTTCAAAGTTGGCTCTACAAGCTGTTACAGCAGCTACGGGAAAACCGAACTTTGCTTGCTCTTCACTTTCATCAATCTCCACATTTAATGCACCAGATTTCCCCAAAGGCTAAAATGAGGTCTAGGTTCATGATTCCTTGTCAACCCTCATTAAATGACCTTTCATTCATATTTCCTCCACCACTACTATATAAACCCCCCCTCTCCTTCATTCCAAAGCACACAAAAAAAAAAAAAAAAATCCTCCTCTCTTCTCTTCTCTTGAGTTCTAGTGAAGTTGAGTAGTCTTGTGATATCTTGGTCTTCCTAAGACTCAAGGTATTAAGTGAGACTCACTCTCCCTCTCCTAACTCTTCTTTTCCTCCACCTTTAGGACCTCCATCAAGAATCCCCTCCTCCATTATATAGATCTTGCATGAAGGTATGATCCCCTTCTCTAACTGTTTGCTTATATTGCCATGATGAGAATTTAAGATTAAAGCATGATAATTCTCTTGAATATGTTTGAATGTTCTTAATTGTTCTTATGTGTTCTTCACATGTTCTTAGTTGTTCATCACATGTTCATGCATATCACTAGATTTAATCTTAAATCCATATTAAAAATATGAAAAACATGTTTGTTTAGTAATTCTTTCAAATCCTTGAATCTAGGTTATCACCATCTACTCACATTCACTAGAATTTATTTTTCAATTCAAATATAATGTTTAATAAATTGAATTAGGGTTTATCACATGCACACACATTAAATTCAACATGCAAATTGATTGAAATATTGGATGATATGATATGAATTTTGGTCACCATAGTCTAGAAGACTGGTTTCACCGAGCAAGGTGGGTGCCTAACACCTTCCCACCTTGTAACATAGCCTCCGAGTTTAGATCAAGGGTTAGTAGATCAAATGTTTATCCATGTAATTTTCAATTTTTAGATTGTAACTAGAAAACAAAGTCATGTACTTTATCTTAGATTGTATCTAGGACCAAAGTCATGTAATTTTCCTATGATCAATGTAAATTCAATTTCAAATTAATAAAATGAGAAATTTTTCAATTATGGTTTTCTTATTTTTCCAATAATTAAATAAGTGGCGACTCCATTGTAAAACCCTTAATCTAAAGGGAAAAATATAATTAGTCGAACCTCCATTTTGAGAGGCAATAACACGACTCCACCCATTCACATGGGTTTGGCCCAACACATCATAAAAACAGGCCGGGGGCGCGGTCTCTCACAGTGGCGACTCCACTGGGGACATTGAGGGCTAAGCTTCAATTAGGTTATGGTGGCCAACCATGTCATTGTTTGTTTATTGCTTTTTGTATATAATATGTCTAATATGTCATATTTTGCATGTCATGTATTATTTGCTTGAATGAAATTTATTTTATTTGTGTACAAACCCAGAAGCTCGGTAGTATTAGCCATGGATTATGGTCTTCCTGAGACTCACATACCCAACGGTGAACCTACCACCCACCGTGACAAGGATCATCATGGTTATTCCATGGTGGTTCATAGGGACAAACTGTACCGTTTGGACCAACGCGGGGCTCCTGGCATCACAAGTTAGGAGGTACAACGTCCTAGCTTGTGGGGACCTTTAACCTACCTTCTACCGATGTTGTAATGACCTATAGAACCTACCTTTACGTTGGTCCATGTAAATTGCATTGCATTATGCATGTGTTTGGCCGTTGTTTGAACTATGATAAGCCCAAGTCCAACGCTTGAGCCCATCATAATTGTTTGAACCTTGTATGTTGTGAATGAACTCAAACCCAAAGGCCTATGATTGAACTCTACTTGGCATGGAAGGCCAAAATTGTTTCTTGAATCATTCTAAGCCCAATACTTGAGCCCATCAAAGGTGTATAGACATGGTCAACATCAAAGGCCAAAAGCTCACAAGATGCATGCCTTCCAAGTGTAAGCTCAAGTCATTTCAAGCAAATACCAAAAGATCATAATCATGGTTCAAGCCTTCCAAGTGCAAGCCCAAGCCATTTCATCATAATCAAGGTTCAAGCACACCAAGCCTCAAGCATCCTAAATGGACCAAGAAGAAGCAAGTGGCCCAACTTTGTCTCACTCCACATTTGGTTTGCAACATCATGGTTAAGCTTAAAGTTTGTTTGTTTATTCCATGTTTCTATGTTTCTTTGAATTCAAAAATTTCATGTAGCATTTAATGAGCTTTGTTTGTGTATATATATTAAAAACAAAAACAAAACAAAAAAAATTCAAAAAAAAAAAATTCAAGATTTCCAAAATCTTTCCCAAAAAGAGAGAAAAATCTTCAAATGAAAAAAAGTCTTTGGACTAGGGGCATTGAGCCCTTAAGTCATCTTTGAAAAAAAATTATCTGAACTAGGGGCATTGGTCTTCCTAGTGGCTTTTTCAAAAAGGCCCATTTTTTTTTCAAAGATTTCAAGATTCTTTAAAGTCTTCTTTTCAAAATGGTACATAAGGATCCCTTGGATTAAACTTTTTCTAAATTGTGATGTTTAAAGGCTCGAACAATCAACTTGTACTGAGAAAGTATTAATTTCATTTGATCCATGTAAACACTTTTGCTAAATTACTTTGAATAAAAGAAGAAATAGTCTTACAAGGCAATCAAAGAAAATCTATCCATCAGAAAATTCAAAAAGCTCATGCATTCATTCCAAATTTCTGAAAACTTTTGAGCATTCATACTTTTTCTTTTAAGAGGAATTTATTAAAAGAGTTCAAGTCACTGTGCTTACAAGCAAGCATTACTAGGGATAGGAGGCCGTCTTTGGTAAAACGAGATTATACCTTAATACCTAGAATGATCATTATCCATTGCTAGCTCATTTGAGCCTTCAAACACTTAGCCTCTTTTTCACATGAACCCACTAAAATCTAAACCTAGGGTGGGAAAAATTCAAAGTATGCATGCTTAAATCTCATGTTGAGGAGGAGTCAACCTTGTAGCTTTGAAGCTAATTGATAAAGCTCTCCTAGAAGACATGAAAGACAAGTGGAGAATTCATTAAGCTAAAGATAAGAGATCATCAAAGAAAAATGAGGTTTCACTCAATCAAGGAAAGAGAAATGAAATTCCATCAATGTGAGAGAAAATAAAATGTGCGTCAAGTTTGAAGAACCTAAAATTCATCATGCCAAGAAGAGTAGAAGGTTCATCCAAAAGAAAGTTCATCAAAAAAGGAAAAGATTCATCAAGCACAGAAAGGTGCAAGTGCATTGAGGCAAGAAAGAAGTTTAGAGAGTGCATCAAAATGACTGAAAATATTTAAGCTGAGAAATACAAGGAAGGCAAAAGATCCCCAAAAGTTCATTCAACCAAGAGATTACAGACCCAAAAAAAAAAAAAAAAAAAAGCCCGCTAGGCTAAAAACCCAAAAGGACAGTCTAGGCAAAAGCTAGGGCCAAAAAGAGAAAAGAAAGCCCGCTAGGCTGAAAACCCAAAAGGGCAGTCTAGGCAAAAGTTAGGGCCAAAGAAAAAAAAAAGAAAAAAAGCCCGCTAGGCTGAAAACCCAAAAGGGCGGTCTAGGCAAAAGTTAGGGCCAAAGAAAAGAAAAAAAAAGGGTAAAATCCTAGCAAATTGGAAACTTGAAGATGTAATCTAAAAAGAAAAGGATTTTACAAGATGAAAGTCTAGAGGTATGATTCAAGATGAATGAGCATAAAAACAAATGTTGATACAAGTGACCAATGAAGACTAGTGAGAAGATGACAAAGAAGAAATGGGACAACTCCTCCAATACTTGATTTTTGAGTAATGCATACTTGGGGGAAACATCATAGGGAATTTTGAGCCTTTTATATCTTTCATTTCATAACCCAAACCCGGCCTACATTACAACCCATGAGTAAAGACCTCCTTGAAGTCTTGCTAGTTGTAGGCGCATCTTAAACTCTAATAATATTTTCTCTTGAATTAAAAAGGAAAAATGCTTAAA
Source organism: Quercus lobata (assembly GCF_001633185.2). Lineage (NCBI taxonomy): Eukaryota > Viridiplantae > Streptophyta > Magnoliopsida > Fagales > Fagaceae > Quercus > Quercus lobata. The sequence continues at coordinate 26,032,669 of NC_044913.1, forward strand.
ATTGTCAAACCCCACAGGATGATATGTCCAAGACAAAATTTCTCAAATTCTCAAATCCTCAAAATGACTCAAAAGAACTTCCAAACCTGGAGCACTCTCCTTGTTTGCACCCAACAATGTGATTCATAAATATTATCACATTTCATTTCTTGATTGCCTTTGGAGACTTAATCTAACGATGTTCAAAAGGATGAAGCAAATTTGATTACATGAGTTTAATGATCTTGATCCTTCCTAATCAAAGAGATTTGTTTGATTCTTAAACACTTTGATTTGCCAAAATGGTTGTTCAAAGGATCACTCTTGTTCAAAAAAAAATGGAAATTTGTTTTCTTTTTCTTTTTATTTCAGTTCCAAAAAAAAAATCATTATTTTTCAAAATCCAGTTTTCTTGAACTACGTCTTGACCTGATCCTCTGTGACAGAGGTACGTAGGCAGCCTTGCAGAGGTCCGGTCCCTTTCACTCAAACAACCTTGGAGAACAAAGTCAAAATAATGTGATAAAATTGTTTGGGTGCATGTTAGGCTAAACTCATTTGTTTTGCATCAAGCATGCTTAAACTTGGCGCATTGGCCTATTTTTATTGTATGCAAGTTTTCATGATAACTAGTTTCTAACAAGCTAGAGAAAGAAAGCCTTTTTGTAGGAACCAAGGATGGCGGACCATGATCTTCTTTCATGTTCCCCAATGGTCACATCATCAAATGAATTCAACTTCAATCTAAGCATGGATTATGCCCCAAACTAGGGGCATTGGGTAAGTACTTCCAATTCATTTCAATGAATAAATCAATTGCTAATTGAAATTATCTTTTTGCAGAAATTGAGCAAGGACTTATCCAGCAATCTACATCAACTTCTAGCCAAAATTATTCTCATTCAAAGGATAGGTTTTTCAAAAAAAAAAAAATCATGAATAAATCTTCATCACTTTTACTCCATCTTCATCTTCATCTTCTTCACTTTTTGATAATGAACAACTCTTCATATTTCAAAAAAAAAAAAAAAAAAAAAAAAAAAGAAGAGAGAATTTCCAAAAAGCCTTGGGACTAGGGGCATTGGGCTCGTATTTCTTAGGTTGCCATAAAAAAAAAAAAAAAATCATCAATCAAAATTTTCAAAAAAAAATGAAAATAAAAATTTCATCAACCAAAATTTTCAGTTCCTTCAAAAAATTCAAGTTTTTCAAAAAAAAATTTGAAAAAAAAATTTTCATCAATAAAAATTTTCAATTCCTTGAAAAAATTCAAAAATTCCAAATTTTTCAAAAAAAAAAAGGGAGACAAAAGACAAAATTTTCAAGAAAAAAACAATCAGAGTTTTCAATTCCTTGAAAAAATTCAAAATTTCCAAATTTTTCAAAACAAAAAAAAAAATTCATTAATCAAAATTTTCAATTCCTTCAAGAAAATTTAAGTTTTCCAAATTCAAAAAAAAAAAAAAAAAATCTTCATTAAATTCTTCTCTAAGAACAGAAAACTATGATCTTCTTCCACATTTTCCAGTGGTGCAACATCAAGTCAACTGTCCACCTTCAGCATTCATCGAAGCATGGAATATGTCCAAAACCAGGGGCATTTGCCAGGTATGCCGACTTCTTTTCAATGAATAACTCCGTTACTAATTGAAAACGTTTATTTTGCACGTACTAGTGTAAAAGGCCACACACATCGGCATGAGCCAAGATCCAAAAATCCTTGGTCCTCTGAAAAACATGAGCCAAGATCCAAAAATCCTAGGCCTCTGAAAACATGAGCCAGGATCCAGAACCTTTGGTCCTCTGAAAACATGAGCCAAAGCCTAAAAAAACCTTGGTCCTCTGAAAACATGAGCCAAGATCCAAAAATCCTAGACCTCTGAAAACATGAGCCAGGATCCAGAACCTTTGATCCTCTTAAAACATGAGCCAAAGCCCCAAAAACCTTTGGTCCTTTGAAAACATGAGCCAAGATCCAAAAATCCTAGGTCTCTGAAAACATGAGCCAGGATCCGGAACCTTTGGTCCTCTGAAAACATGAGCCAAAGCCCAAAAAACCCTTGGTCCTCTGAAAACATGAGCCAAGATCCAAAAATCCTAGGTCTCTGAAAACATGAGCTAGGATCCAGAACCTTTGGTCCTCTGAAAACATGAGCCAAAGCCCAAAAAACCCTTGGTCCTCTGAAAACATGAGCCAAGATCCAAAAATCCTAGGCCTCTGAAAACATGAGCCAGGATCCAGAACCTTTGGTCCTCTGAAAACATGAGCCAAAGCCCAAAAACCCTTGGTCCTCTGAAAACATGAGCCAAGATCCAAAAATACTAGGCCTCTGAAAACATGAGCCAGGATCCAGAACCTTTGGTCCTCTGAAAACATGAGCCAAAGCCCAAAAACCCTTGGTCCTCTGAAAACATGAGCCAAGATCCAAAAATCCTAGGTGTTTAAAAACATGAGTCAGGATCCAGAACCTTTGGTCCTCTGAAAGCATGGGCCAAAGCCCAAATCCGTCGTCCTCCAAGTAAGCATATCTTGTACTCATAAAAAAAAAAAAAAAAAAAAAAAAAAAAAAAAAAAAAAAAAAAAAAAAAAAATTCTGCATGCATGAACTACGTTTAGACCTGATCCTCCCACTAAGAGGTACATAGGAAATCTCCCTTGAGATTTGGTCCACATTTTGATCTAGAACATGACCGTCTGCATTTTTATTTGCATGCATCATACATTCACCATGGTTAAATACTGATTGCAAAGTTAGGTGTCTCTTTCATATATTGGCATTCGCTTTTCAAGCTTTACCAATGAGGGGCATTCTATTGATACACTATTTTGCAACCCATATTTAACCTCACATGAAGGGTAAAAGGGTAATTTCACATTGAAAATATTCATCTTGATTCTGATCATTAGATCATTAATCTCATTTTACCAAAGTGATCGTGATGTTGTAACGATTAACTCGACTGGTCATGAGTCCTAATCGGACCATTAGATTGAAAGTTATCATCAAATTAAGTTTTAATGGCTGAGATGCACTATTACAAATTGAGTCCGACTATATGTGATTATGAACAATTGATTTCAATTAGTTATAAATATAATCAATTTGAGATCGATGATGTGTCATAATTTGATTGGTTAAGACTACATTTTATGGTAGAGTCGCACACACCTAATTAACTAGATAGTTAAACATTAATTATTCAATGAGTAATTTGTGCAATTATCTTTTAATTAGAGTAAATTTAGAACCAATTAAGTCTGAAATGGGAGTGATTGGAGCCATTTAGTGTTAATTGGGAGCTAATTTGGGGACCTATTAATGTTAATTGTGCTGAAACCATTTTCTAACAAATGACCTCTGCTCACCATTTCATCGATATCTCTCAAAATATTTTGAATCTGTGAATGAAGTTAATTTTCCCAGAAACTAGACATCCGGGGCTTCAATTTGAGTACAAAAATGAGACAATTTCGATCAGAATTGAGGCAGATATAATTTTTCAAAATTGGCTCTACAAGCTGTTACAGCAGCTACGGGAAAACCGAACTTTACTTGCTCTTCACTCTCATCAATCTTCACATTTAATGCACCAGATTTTCCCAAAGGCTAAAATGAGGTCTAGGTTCATGATTCCTTGTCAACACTTATTAAATGGCCTTCCATTCATATTTCCTCCACCACTACTATATAAACTCCCCCTCTCCTTCATTCCAAAGCACACAAAAAAAAAATCCTCCTCTTTTCTCTTCTCTTCTCTTGAGTTCTAGTAAAGTTGAGTAGTCTTATCATATCTTGATCTTCCTGAAACTCAAGATATTGAGTGAGACTCACTCTCCCTCTCCTAACTCTTCTTTTCCTCCACCCTTAGGACCTCCATCAAGAATCCCTTCTTTGCATGAAGATATAATCCCCTTCCCTAACTGTTTGCTTATATTACCATGATGAGAATTTAAGATTAAAGCATGATAATTCGCTTGAATATGTTTGAATGTTCTTATGTGTTCTTCATATGTTCTTAATTGTTCATCACATGTTCCTGTATATCACTAGATTTAATCTTAAATCCACATCAAAAATATGAAAAACATGTTTGTTTAGTAATTCTTTCAAATTCTTGAATCTAGGTTATCGCCATCTACACACATTCACTAGAATTTATTTTTCAATTCAAATACAGTGCTTAATAAATTGAATTAGGGTTTATCACATGCACACACATTAAATTCAGCATGCAAATTGATTGACATATTGGATGATATGATATGAATGTTGGTCACCATAATCTAGAAGACCGGTTTCACCGGGCAAGGTGAGTGCCTAACACCTTCCCACCTTGTAACATAGCCTCCGAGTTTAGATCAAGGGTTAGTAGATCAAATGCTTATCCATGTAATTTTCAATTTTTAGATTGTAACTAGGAAACAAAGTCATGTACTTTATCTTAGATTGTATCTAGGACCAAAGCCATGTAATTTTCCTATGATCAATGTAAATTCAATTTCAAATTAATAAAATGAGGAATTTTTCAATTATGGTTTTCTTATTTTTTCAATAATTAAATAAGTGGCGACTCTATTGTAAAACCCTTAATCTAAAGGGGAAAATATAACTAGTCGAACCTCCATTTTGAGAGGCAATAACATGACTCCACCCATTCACGTGGGTTTGGCCTATCATTCCTATAAAACGGGTCGGGGGCGTGGTCTCTCACAGTAGCCAACACCTATAGCTACAACTAATACACCGAATATATATATCGAAGTCCCCTCTCACCAATGCATAAACATGTAGCTACAAAATGTATGTTTCTTAACTACACATGAGACAATAAAGTCTGGAACAACTAATAGACCCAATCAAAAAATAGAGGTTATATATACACATGCAATAGCTATTTTGATACATTATATTTACTATTGCATATAAAAAAGAACTAATAGACCCAATAGATTTAGTCAGTAGCAAGTTGTTCCCCAAAATATAGTTGCATATAAAAAGAACTAAAAGACTACTATTAGATATAAAAAGAACCACAACACCCACCAAAATTTTCAACGTCTATACTACAATATAGTTGAATACAATAAAATAGTTCTATCTAAGAAATAATAACGAGGGAAAAAAAGTGGGAGACTAACTAGTTGTGCAACCAGCGGTTTTTTTTTTTTTTTCTTCTATCAGTGACCTGGCTATGAAGGAGGAAAAGCAGTGGAGGAGAAAGAGACAGGGAGACATGTAGTGGAGGAGTTTTTTTTTTAAAGGTTTAGAGATAGGTATAGAATGTAACAAACATGAGATGATTAATGAGATCCTAATAAAAATATTAGCATTAATGAGTGTCTTTTTTGACCGTTGGATTTACTTAAATCCAATGGTTTAGAAAATGTGTAATTTGAACCTATCTCATATATATATATATATATATATATGTTCTCTATGTCTCTCTTTTTAATTATTATTATTTTTAAATTAAATGAAATAATGTGTACAACTACATACATATGACGGTTTTGGTCTTGTTCCACTTAAAAAAATCAAAAACTTTTATCACAATAGTTTTGAGTTTATTACAAGAAAAAATTACATTGCAATAAACATTTTACTTGTTGTGAACCATGCCTGTATATTACGAGACAAAAGAAAATGTTATATATAGAACCTTAGAATTAGCCTATTACTTAGATATAGTAAGTATTAATTAAGAAATTATGTGCAATTATTGACATGTAGTAAGTATCAAGAAAACAATGGGTTGAAATTAAACCTTAAGACAATATTAGGGTTTGGTTTGTTATATAGGTCCAATCTATAATGGAGCAAAAGCAAATAAAAACTCTAGGGTTTGATTTTTTTTTTTTTTTTTTGAAACCCTATTGTGTTACTTATTAGTATGGAGTGTGTTGCATTTATTTGGCCCCTAATTGGTCCACTTATTGGGTCACTCAATTAGCCCAATTTAAGTACAAAACTTTTATTCTAGGTTGCTAAAAATTTAAAACTTAAGAATTTAAAATAAAAGTTGAAACCTTAAATTGAGAATACATGTTGATGTGAATAAAGAAAAAGGGGAAGTAAAAAAGAATAATGTATTGTTCAATAATAAGGGGGTTTTCTAAAATTGAAAAGTAATAAAAAAAAAGGTATAAAGATAAAAAGCCACCAGGTTATCCTTTAATAAATATAAAATTTTAGTTATTCAATAACACTGGAACTAAATTTTTAAATTTTGATTGACATGAGTTTTTGTTTTTCAAGAGAAGATATGCGCTAACATGCAAAGTTCCATCACATATACAAATTTTGGCACTAATACTCTAAAGATTGATCTCCAAATTTGGATGAGTTCTACCATCACAAATCTTGCCACATGCAATGATGAACTTATTGGCCCTAACAGTAGCACCGTCTTGAAAGATAGCATAGCAATGAGCCTAGAGAAAGTAACCACGCTAGTTAGCAATTAGTTGGCTTCTGTGCAACAATTACCTAATAATATGTAGTCAGTGACAATTTTCAATCGTGGTTTACTTCATACGACTGGAAACTCATTCAAGCAAGTGAGATTTCAATTAACATTATAATGGCTTCTGATGGATCTAATCACTACAAGACCACCACAAACGCAATTAAAATTGCACCAACTATTAGATCAAACATTTTATGGTCTATATCAAGGAACTTACCTATAGAGAATACGTGTTTATCTCAAGTGACAAATGGAATATAATGATGGTTGGTGATGGTATCGACCTGACTATCACCTACCCTGACTATCATCTTAGGTGATAGTCAGGTCGATACCATCACATTCGGTAACTAACAAATGGGTCAGCCACATTCGGTAATTAACAAATATCAACATGTCCTTTTATTTTATTTCCTCTTAGCGCAATATTTATCTTAAATAAATATTTATTAAACAATTACCACCTTGTTTTGAAATTATAAAAAGAATATATTTTGTGCTAAATCTCACATGTATTTTGTACATCAAATTGATTTCTATTCAAGGTAAACTAATTTGGCTATGCACCATTAGTGCTAAAAACTAAGCTATAGGCATGCAAGGACTAAGATAAGATGCTAAACATTTAAATAGTATCACAAACATTTTAATTTTAATGTTGTCATATTCTATATTTTCTTGTGTAGTTGTTGATGATAAAACTTCATAGTAGTGAACATGAAATTCGAGAAAACTGTAGTACCAGAATTGAAGAAGGCCAAGCTGTGGCATTTCTATCCAATTCTGACCTATTAGTTTTTATTGTTGCAGCATTAAGGGATATCGGGATACCTTATATTCGCACTTTAACTATCCATTCTACCTTGAGTGCCAAGTAAGTGGTATATGATATATGATCAAGAGAAGCACTATCTGGATAATCTAACACAATCACTGCCTAATACAGACACAATTTTTGGGGAGGGAAAGTACAAATATTTAGAGAAAATGATATAGAATTTTGGTTGTTTCTAATGAAACAATTGATATGTAAAAGAACAAAAGATAACAAAGGGATAAAATTTAGATTTGATGGAGGAAATCCTAACCTGTGGGAACCTTTAGGATTTGATTGAGGAAATCCTGACCTCTAGAAACTAATTAGGATTTAATTTGATTAAATTTCTCAAATATTTTATACCAATTGCTACAGCTTAACAATCGAAAAATAAGGACTCCTCAACATTCCTTTCATAGAAAACCACAAACGCACATTCCTTTCACAGAAAACCACACCCTTACAATTAGTCTAATGGACCCATAATTCCAAATACATGTATGTATCACCGCCCAAGGATATCAAAGTCCAAATAAAAACAAAGGCTTCTGATTTCATTTTTGCAATAAATTTGGAGGTGCGGACCTAATTTCCTCTCAAAATCATACTCTCACATAGCTTGGCAGACCATGGAGGCCTTATTCTAGAATAGTGTTTATGTAGTCTTATATGAGTGGAGTATTCGTAGTGCAGGAAGGGTGGCTACAATGGAATGAGAGCTTGAATCGACCTTATTTTATGGAGAGTACAATAATCATTGGCTAGGTCACGTACAGAGAAGTGGGTGAGGTGGCTAAGTGTTCATATGTTTTAGATTCTTTTCAAGCCTAGCATTACAGTCTCTTTGTTTCTCTTTGGAGAATCATGGTTGCCCTCTACTGGTGTCTCATACATGGAGGATTGGCAAGCTAAAGATTTTATTTTATTACCCACATCATCAAAAAAGCTAGCATAGATTAATTAAATAAAGGATATGTTATATATGAACTCTAACGTGCACAATATAGTAGTAGTGTTTTAACGTTTTTATTCATAAAAAATTCATATATGTAATGCTTTTGAAGATGCTCTATTATGTTTTTTATTTTAAGTAACACATTTTGGGTTTTTTTTTTTTTTTTTTACAAGAAAAAATGTTTATTACAATGAAAAAAATCATTGTAATAACATTTGTGTCATTGTGATGTTCGATGCGAGTTGTTACAATAAAATTTGAAGAAATAGATATGTGCAACCAAAAAAAAAATTCCATTGCCATAAACTCCAAATATTTTAATATGAACTTTGATACAATTATATATATGTTGTTGCAATAAATAATTTACAGATTTGAATATTTTGTAATAATATACTATTACTTCAAAAATCTTATTGCAATAAAAAAATAATTCTAATTATATTATTGCAACGATATATTTATTGTAATAAAAATTATTTTATGTTTGTCATTAAAATAGATGGTAGAATAATTGATATTAAGTTATTATAATGATAACTTATTGTATGGACTAGGAATCCTCCTAAAGCTCTTGAGCTTGACAATGATTTGAGATTTTCAAGTAATATGACCATTGAAGAAAATGAAATGGTGAGGAAGATGATCATGGTGGGCTTGTGGTGCATATAGTCATACAGACAAATCCATTTAATAGGCCATGCATGAGTAAAGTGATTGAAATGTTAGAAGGAAACATAGAAGGCCTGCAAATCCCTCTAAAGCTTGTTTGTCTTCTCCACAAAGAACACTTGTAGAAAAATCCTTCACCACATTAGTATTGTGAAAATATATTTCTAGGCAGGGATGGAGCCAGAACTTAGAGTTAGGGGAGGCGGCTTTGCTGTTGGTTGTGTGCAGTGACTTCGGCCTTCAATTTTGTTACTACTTAGTCGCTTAGCTGCAAGTTGTTTAAAATTTTTTAAAGGGTCAAATTGTTTGTTTTAAGTAAAATTGATTGACTAGGCTTAATTTTTTTTTTTTTAGTTTACTATTGATAATTTTTGTTATTGTACTAATTTTTTTTGGGCTTGTATATTTCTTTTTTAGATTTTAGACTTATAAACATTTTTTAATGGTCTTTAAAATGTGGAAAATGTTTGAACTACAAACTTTTTTACAAATTGCTTATAATGTAAGTGGTGAACCCAAATGCGAATCAATAAAAATTTGTTATCTTAACCGTTTGTAAAATTGTTATAGAAAAATTTGTGACTATAACAATACTCTTAAAATAATCAATAATATTTTTAAGGGATCAAAAGTGTAATTTTCTAAAACAAAATTGCTAAAATTAGTACCCACATATATAATAATATTTAAAAAAAAAAAAATTGGGGGGGCCATTGCCCCCAAGTCCAACCATGGCTCTATCCATGTTTCTAGGTACATTTTTATCATCTATCTCTTTAAAAAATCTTACGTAGTTTAAATTAGATACGATATGAGGTATTCATGGCATAACCATTTGGTACTTTAATATCATTCAAATACTCTCAAGAAATAGTTTCTTTCAAAAGACTAATTAGTGTGCAGGTCGATGCAGTAGTTAGCTAAGGCTACCACTAAGGTTATCTATTTATTATTTATGATTTTTGGCTTTCTGCCAGAATGTGGTTCATGATTTGTTTTTGTTTATGTTTTTTTTTTTTTTTTGGGACATTTGTTTTTGTTTTATAACTTGGACTTGTTTGTTACTCATTATTTAGGATACGTTTGGTATGCAGTAATAGCTCCTGTAATGGAATAGTTATTCATGTGTAATAGCAATTCGGTCATTTGGTTGCATCTTTATTACATGAATTAATTATTACATTGGAATGACTATTTTTTAAATTGAAGAATAGTTATTCCTCTTTAAAATGGATGTAATAGCTATTCCTTATATAATAAGTTTTAAAATTAATATATTTCCAAAAATATAAAGTTTCCTTATACATTATCTTTTACAAGCTTTCCATATATAACAACCAAACTTATGAATAGTAATAGTTATTCCATTACAATGTCTTCTGTACGGCACCAAGACCTTAGGCCCATACAGACCCCGGGCCCTGCCCCAATTGTACAGTGCGGTGATCCCAGGCCCATACAGGCCCTGGGCCTTGTCCCGTACTGGTTTTGGCCACAGGCCCAGCCGAAAGGTCCAGTCGTCCTACGCCATTCCCGGGGATTCATAAATAACAAACAGGTGTAGGGTATTAAGTTCCAAGGTGGGCTCGGTCAAACGTTTCCGGTCATGTACATGAGTCATTCCCGGGAAAATGTGGTATGCACGGGAGACGGTGCTGCCGAGCATTATCGGTCCAGATGGAATCAAGTTCCAAGATCATAAATGCAGCACCGCCCTCTCACCTAAACATCCACTTAAATCAAATGATATTGGACCTTCAATGGCACAAACGGTGGCTGTAATCATGATCTTCCCACTAACCTTGGCTATAAATAGAAGAAAGATGGGAGAAGAATGGGATTATTTTTTTTTGGGAGAGAAAAGGGTGAAAGAGTGAACATCAAACTGGGCGTTGCTTTGAGTCTCTGCCGAGAACGACCCATAGTAGGAAATCTTCAAGCCCACTACAAATAGATTGTGAGCCCATAATAATCCAAGGCTCATAGGCCTCGTACTTGGTTCTCACAATTGGCGCCCACCGTGGGGCCCTCCTACAAAGCTGTAGTTCGACTGGGACTCAAACGACGAGGATGTCTGAGGAGCGTGCACCAAGCGGCTCCATGGGATCTTCTCGGGGGTCAACATGGAGGGAGAGAAGGCAAAAAAGGCGGGAAGATAGGGAGCACTCAAGAAGGGAGGAAGGGTCCGGACAAGGAGAAGGATCGGCTCAGACACACTGGACGGTTTCGGACGTCTCGGCGCATCGGCGGCATGACGAAAGGGACCGAGAGCTGGAACGGTTACGCAGACTGGTAATGGACCTAGAGCTGGAAGCAAGGGTTCGGCGAGATGAAAGGAATCGCAACTCCCAGCAAAGGAGAAACCAGGGTGAGGCCTCCAGCCGGTCTAATACGCATCGGTCCCGAGACCGGTCGCGCTCCCAAGAGTCGCACCGGCAATCACGGGAACCACGCAATCGACGGAACCGCTCACGGTCGCACGGTTATGATCACCAAGGATCAGAATCACCGGAAGAACGTCTACACCACAATGCCTCCATGGACGCAATGAGCCGGGCTCTACGGATGGCTGCCCGGTCACCGTTTTCCGATGAAATTGAACGGGCCCCTATGCCGAGCAGATTCACACGACCACCATTCAATTCGTATGAGGGAAGGACAGACCCTGTGGAGCATGTTAGCCATTACATCCACATGATGTCTTTGCATGCGCACAACGATGCATTAATGTGTAAGGTTTTTCCCTCTAGTCTCGGTTCCACGGCACTAAGATGGTTCAATGGTTTGCGGAAGGGCTCCATACACAGCTTTGCCGAGCTGATTCAGGAATTCGGCAGCAGGTTCGTGACATGTAGCCGGGTGCAACAGCCGGTTGACGCACTACTTTCCATGAAGATGAGGATTGGGGAAACCCTTCGGAGTTATGCCAGCCGATACTGGGAACTCTATAACGAGATTGGTGGAGGAAATGAGAAAATTGCGGCAAGCACCTTCAGAATGGGGCTCCCTGAGGATTCTGAATTACGGGAGTCACTGACGAGAAGACCCCCCGAGGACATGAGGCAACTGATGAGACGCATAGAGGAGTACAAACGCCTGGAAGATGACCGGTTGCAAAGCAGGGGGAAAGCTCCGTTAGTGGGGAGATCTCGGCAAAACGTTTTGCCGGCAAAACCGAAACGAGACTTCAGAATGCAGGGACCAGAGGGGCAGATCGACGGGGTCAATGTGGTGTTTAAAGAGCCAGTTCACAAGATCCTGGAACGGATCAAAGACGAGCCATTCTTCAGGTGGCCGAACAAAATGGGGGGCGACCCATCTCGGAGGAACCAAAACTTATACTGCACCTATCACAGAGACAAGGGGCACACGACTGAACAGTGCCGGGTATTAAAAGATCATCTCGGACAGCTAGCAAGGGCCGGGTACTTAAAAGAGTTTGTAACAGATTCCGTTAACCGAGAAACCGGGCAGGGATCCCAACAGAAAAGGAATCCCCTTCCACCACCCCTGGGGGTAATCGAAGTCATCCATGCCGCACCAAGAAGGGCAGCAGCGGCTAAAAGGATACTGACAGTAGCCTGCGCGGAAGGAGAATCATCCAAAAAGAAGAAAAAAGGTGGACGGCCGACCATCTCGTTCGGAGAAGATGATTTCGAGGGGACGGTCCAACCCCACGACGATGCTTTGGTGGTGACAGCCCGGATAGGCGGATTCCTGGTAAAGAGGGTGATGATTGATCAAGGAAGCGGAGCCGACGTCATGTACCCGGATCTCTTTGAAGGGCTAGGGTTAAAGACCCAGGATTTGGCGAAGTATGACACGCCGTTGGTCTCGTTTGATGGGAGGGTTGTAATTCCCGAGGGGCAGATCTCTCTCCCAGTGAACATGGAAGGCAAGACAGTTATAGTTACATTTATAGTGGTCCGATCATTCGCACCATACACCGCAATCCTGGGAAGGCCGTGGATTCACGCAATGGGGGCTGTCCCGTCCACCCTTCACGTAAAAGTGAAATTTCCTACCGAGAATGGAGTTGCCGTGGTAAGGGGGAATCAGCAGGTGGCGAGGCAGTGCCTCGTCGCCGCGGTCCGGTGGGAGAACGAACAGCTCGGTCGAACTGAGGAGAACGAGAAAGAAAATTCATAGCAATTACAGAAACCCCAGGGGGAAGCTGGGGCGGACGTGGCCGAGGAGGTGCTGAAGGTAAGGATTCTCCCAGATGCTGACAAGTATTTCCAGATAGGTACAAGCATGAACGACCGGGAAAGGGTAGATATGTTGCTGTTCTTATTGCAAAACGTGGACGTTTTTGCGTGGAGCCCGTATGAAGTGCCCGGCGTAGATCCCGAGTTCATTGTCCACAGACTCAATGTGGATCCGTTATTCCCCCCAAAGAAGCAGAAACCGAGAAGAGCGTCGAGGGAACACGTCGAGGCAGTAAACCTGGAGGTACAGCGGCTGAAGGATGCCGGAGCCATAAAGGAGATATTCTTCCCGAAGTGGTTGGCAAACACTGTCGTGGTAAAGAAGAAGAACGGGAAATGGAGAGTTTGTGTGGATTTCACAGACTTGAACAAAGCATGTCCCAAGGACCCATTCCCGATGCCCAAGATTGACCAGCTAGTAGATGCAACGTACGGGCATCCGAGGATGAGCTTCCTGGATGCCTTCCAGGGCTACCACCAAATTGCCTTGGCACCCGAAGACCGAGAAAAGACTGCATTTATCTCCCCGAATGCGAATTATCACTACGAGGTCATGCCGTTCGGACTAAAGAACGCCGGGGCTACGTATCAGAGAATGATGACGAGAATGTTCCGAGAAAAAATTGGATGCACGGTTGAAGTTTATATCGATGATATGGTGGTGAAAAGCAGAATTGAGTCGCAGCACACCGAAGATCTCCGGGGAGTGTTTGAGATACTACGTCGGTATAAATTGCGCTTGAATGCCGAAAAGTGCACTTTCGGAGTGGGGGCTGGTAAGTTCCTGGGGTATCTGATCTCTACTCGGGGTATAGAAGCCAACCCCGACCAGATAGAAGCCGTGAACCGCCTCAAACCACCAAGCAATCCCAAAGAGGTGCAAGTGCTCACTGGAATGCTAGCGGCCCTGAACAGATTCATCTCCAAGTCTGCCGACCGTTGCCGGCCCTTTTATCAGCTTCTGAAAAAGTGGAAGGGGTTTCTATGGGACGAGAGCTGCGATGAAGCCTTTCGAGAGCTAAAGGAATATTTGGCAAAGGCGCCGAGGTTGACGGCCCCGGATCCCGGAGAGGATCTGTTTATGTATCTCGCTGTCACCGACCATGCGGTAAGTGCTGTGTTGCTAAGGGACCGGGGAGTGCAGATGCCGGTGTATTACGTGAGCAAAACCTTGGTCGATGCCGAGACAAGGTACCTGCCTCTCGAGAAGTTAGTTTTGGCTCTGGTGCACGCCACGAGAAAGTTGCCACATTACTTCCAGGCACACACAGTGTTCGTCCTCACCGAGTATCCATTGCAGTCACTATTGAAGAGATCAGACTTCACAGGGCGGATTGCCAAGTGGGGGACTCGGTTGGGATCGTTTGACATAAGATACCGGCCTAGAAGCTCGGTGAAGGGACAGGTTCTGGCCGACTTCATCGCAGAGTTTACACCCAAGGATGAAGGCAAAATAATCTGTAGTACGGAGATTCGCCCATGGAGGTTATTTGTGGACGGTGCATCGAATGCTATGGGGGCCGGGGCCGGTATTGTCATTGTCACCCCGGAGGGTATACGACTGGAACACTCCCTCAGACTGGGGTTCAAAGCCTCGAACAACGAAGCCGAATACGAAGCCATGTTGGCCGGATTGAGGGCAGTATTACAACTGGGCGCAAAGGACATAGAGATCTACTCTGATTCTCGACTGGTGGTTTATCAGATCACTGGGGACTTCGAAGCTCAGGACCCCAGAATGAAAGCTTATCTCGGCGCGGCAAAGCAGATTATCAGTCAGTTTGGAACGGTAAAGATATCCCAGGTAGCCCGGTCACAAAACAAGCACGCTGACTCTCTTGCCACGTTAGCCTCATCGGCTACCGAGGATACGCCAAGGCTCATCATGGTAGAACTTGTAAAGGAGCCAAGCATCCAGGTGAAGAATGTTCCCAACCAAGCCGGAGTAGAGATTGCGCAGGTGGCAGTAGCTGGTCCAAGTTGGATGAGCCCGATCATAGACTTCCTTGCCGAGGATAAAGTTCCGGAGAATGAGGCCGAGGCCAACAAGATTCGGCGAATGGCTCCCAGATACTGGCTGTCTTCAGACCGAAAATTGTACCGAAGATCCTTTGCAGGCCCTTACCTCTTATGCCTACATCCAGACAGGGTCAAAGAGCTCCTGACCGAGCTGCATGAAGGAGTGTGCGGCGGGCATGCCGGGGGACGATCTTTGGCACACCGAGCAATGACACAGGGGTTTTGGTGGCCACAGATGCAGAAGGATGCCGCCGAATACGTACGAAGTTGCGAACAATGTCAAAAGCACGCCCCAATGATCCATCAACCTGCAGGACAGCTAAATCCTGTCAGCAGCCCGTGGCCATTTGCACAATGGGGGCTTGACATCCTTGGGCCTTTCCCCCGGGCAACGGGGAACCGCCGTTTTGTATTGGTGGCTGTAGATTACTTCACAAAGTGGGCTGAAGCAGAGGCCTTGGCTAATATCCGGGATTCCGACGTGAAAAAATTTGTATGGAAAAACATAGTTACACGGTTTGGGGTGCCGAATTCGCTGGTATCAGACAATGGGCTGCAGTTCGACAGCAATGCTTTCCGGAGCTTTTGTAGTAAGCTTGGCATCAAAAACAAGTATTCAACCCCGGCATACCCACAAAGCAACGGCCAAGCTGAAGCGGTAAACAAGACTATCTTGAACGGGCTCAAAAGAAGGTTGGACGGAGCAAAGGGAAGATGGGCGGAAGAGCTACCCAGTGTATTATGGGCGTACCGCACGACCCCTAGGAGATCCACGGGTGAAACCCCGTTCTCCCTGACATACGGCTCGGAAGCAGTCATACCAACCGAGGTGAGCTTATGCAGTGCACGGGTCGCCGGGTTTGACCCCGTACAGAACGCCGACCTGATGATGGAGCGTTTGGATTGGCTAGAAGAATGCAGGGAGGCTGCAACCATACGTCTTGCCGAGTATCAACAGAAACTGGCCCAAAGGTACAACCG
This sequence comes from Quercus lobata, assembly GCF_001633185.2. Taxonomy (NCBI): domain Eukaryota; kingdom Viridiplantae; phylum Streptophyta; class Magnoliopsida; order Fagales; family Fagaceae; genus Quercus; species Quercus lobata. Next base: position 26,048,768 of record NC_044913.1, read on the forward strand.
AAATGTAAAGAGCAGGGAGTTCATTGCCGGGGAACTAGTATTAAGAAGGGTAGTGGGAAACATGCGGGACTTGACTGCAGGGAAGCTCGCTCAGAGTTGGGAAGGACCATACAGAGTCACAGCTATTGCGGGTGCAGGGGCCTACTACTTGGAAGACCTTGACGAGAGGCCACTCCCCCGACCATGGAACGCCAACAACTTGAAGAAGTTCTACGCATAATCATCGGTGTAAGCCATTACTTGTATCCCATTGAAATTAAGAGCATGATGAATCCTTTTGTATAAGCTATTTTTCATTCCTTAGCCGTACGCCGGAAGAATCACCATCAAATCTCAAAGGACAGAAGCCTGACTCTCGGTTCGATCACTATCGCCGAGCAGGCGGAAACCTACAAATAATAATCTAAGGACAGAAACCTGATCCTCGGCTCGATCACTATCGCCGAGCAGGTGGAAACCTACAGATAAGTCTCTAAGGACAGAAGCCTGACCCTCGGTTCGATCACTATCGCCGAGCAGGCGGAAACCTACAAATAATAATCTAAGGACAGAAACCTGATCCTCGGCTCGGTCACTATCGCCGAGCAGGTGGAAACCTACAGATAAGTCTCTAAGGACAGAAGCCTGACCCTCGGTTCGATCACTATCGCCGAGCAGGCGGAAACCTACAAATAATAATCTAAGGATAGAAACCTGATCCTCGGCTCGATCACTATCGCCGAGCAGGTGGAAACCTACAAATAATTCTCTAAGTACGAAAACCTGACCCTCGGCTCGATTCCCGGTTCAGCCAAAGCCTAACCCGACCCTTTTTCAAATACTAAGTCAAAAAGCGCTCTCAAAATACACTAAGCGCCGCGTAAATGGTTCTCGGGGGTACTATTACATTAAGCCGCCATAGCACTGGCGTGGTTCAAGCAAAACACGAACAGAGATAATTTCATTCGACAAATTCAAACGGAAAAAGAAAACGGACTTCTAATTAAAGTAGAGCAATTGTTCGGTCACCACATCCCGGTGACATAGGCAAATAAAACCAACAAAATAAAACAAATGTTCGGTCACCGCATCCCGGTGACGTGAGCAAGTAAAACTAATAAAATGAAAGTGAGCAAGCAAGATAAAAGCAAAATTAGCGGGGAGGTTGGTTCGGTGGTATCACTTCCTGCTGGCCGGCCAAAGAAAAAGGCGGGGCCTCACCGAGAAGCTCCTGCACAGTCGGGATACTGGTGACTTCCATTTCCTCAGGCTCGGCGTGAGCATCGATTTGCTCAACCAGCTCCCTCATACTGGCTGTCTCTTCCTCGTCAATCGCCACCGGGGTACCCTGAGCAGCAGGGGCGGGGCTCGGGAATGGGATTTGGCCGGGGTCTCTCAGATGCGAATCCTCAGGAACGCCCATTGCCTGAAGGGCGGCAAACCACCCGGCCTCAAAGCCCATATTCCTAGCCCGAGCAACCACCGGCTCTACAGAGTTTTCGGCATCAGCAAAGCCGACATCATACCATTTCTGCTCCGCGGCTGCCAAGCCTGCCCTAAGGTCAGCTATCTCCTCGGCATTGGAGGTGTTAAGGCTGATAGCTTGGGCTAGCTTAAGCTCCGTCTCATTCTGCTGGGTTAGGAGCTCCGCACACCTTTTCTCGGCAAGGGACCGGTTCTTCTCGGCAATTGCTGCCTTTTTCTCAGCAGACTCGGCGGCCTTCAGTTTTTCCTTAGCCGTTTTCACCGCCGCCTCGCGCGCCTCCTTCTCGCGCTCGCTCTCCTCAGCAAGCTCCCTTGCCCGAGCAGCCACAATGTGGGCCATTTGAGCAGCCTAGCAAGGACAAAAGTTAGAAAAAAGACAAAAGGAAACCTGTATGAAGAACTAGATAGACAAAAAAATTACCGCAATGGCGTGCCACTCTAACCGGCGCCCTACGGACTCCTCGGATCCATCCTCGAAAGCATGCACATCCTCCGGAAGTTGGAGAGCTTCGGCCAAAGATTGGGCAATACGGCCGCCCTCGCCTTTATCCCACATCCGAATGCAGGCGGTTGACGGCAATGGTTTGCCGTCCAGAAGGATCTTCGGCTCCCACGCAGGAGCCACTTGGGAGGAGGACGCGCCCCCCGTGCCGGCTTCAGTCGGCGGCTCACGGATAACAATACCACCTGTTGGACGGGGAGGAGTCTGGGCAGCGACCTCGCCCGGGCAAGTGGAAGGTTGATCAGTGACCTTTTGCTTCTTCCGGGCACGTCCGGCCTGCGGTGGGGGTGAAGGCTGCGGCACTTGACCCCGGCCCTCTGGAGGAGGGGGCTGATTGGATTGTCGGGCACCGGGCACAAACCGTTCTACCGACAGCACTTTTCTAGATACCATCTTTCCCTTAGGCCGGGCAGCTCTAGCTAAAAGGGCGGCCGCTTCTATCACTTGTTGTTGGTTCACGGCGGCCGGATTCTCGGGGATTGGCTGCTCTTGCGCTTGGCCTTGCTGCACGGCTTCGTGGGCTAACTCCCTGATGCGCCGGGATGCTTTTTCCGCGGATTCGTCTCTCAAAGGGGCTAGCTCGTCTGCGCAAGTAACCCGCCGGCCAAATTCCCTCGCTTCCCCGGTTGTAAGACTCGGCGGTAAAAAGTTCACGTACCGAACGTCTATATACGACAGCAGGGGGCTGTCAACTATCAGGGCCTGCTTGAACGGCTGCCAAGTAGAATAAACCGGCTCCACACCGAGGATCAAATGCGAAGCCCGGAGTTGCCCGTCCCAATGCACGTATATCTCAGAGCGGAGGACGAAGTTTAAGTCTTTGGCGTGGACGACTCTGAGGTCCTGCACAAACACTTTGCCGTCTGCAAAAGATCAAATGACGCATTAGTCTCTAATCATAAAAATTCTTTTTACCGAGAGGAAGAAAAAGAGAGGCGAAAGAAAGCAGTTATATGAAGGGGATGGAACGAACCCACTTCACGCGGCGTAAGGGGGCAAGGAAACTCCCCGGCAAACCAATTGCCGCTCACCCTAACGAACTCATTGGCGGAATTCCTGTTCGAATCAGGTAGGCATGATATCAGCCGTACCCGTGCATCCCTTGTCTTTAGGTAATAACCGGTGGCTTTGCTCCCACAGAGCCTATACATTTGGTTAATGTCATGGTGGTCTAACTGTAAGTTAAAGGTGTGGTTCAACTTACTGACGCAACTAACTACCCGGTAAAAGTTGGGGGGAAGTTGGTCCGGGCACAGCCCGTAGTAAGTGAGTGTGTTTATTAAGAGGGGATCCACGGGGAACCTGACCCCACCTTCTAGAATGGACATCAAAGGAAAGAAGGCTATACCATGCCCTCGGTGGAGTTCAATATCGCTCTCATGGCAGTAGGCCACATCCACGTCATTGGGAATGTTAAATTTACTCCTAAAGGTGGCCAAAGCAGCCGGGGACTCTAGGAGGTAAGAGTAACCCATCTATAACGCCTAAAAATACGAAAGTAAACTCAAAGAAATGAAAGTTGAAAGGAAAAGGAAGGGGAAGAAAAACTTACTTTGGGTTCTAAGGAGGAAAAGAACACTGGGTAAGCAAGCGCACAGAAATGTGGTCGGCAGAGAAAAAGAACTCTAAAGATTGGCAGAGGAAAAATGGGATGCTGTTCAGAGGGAGGTTATTTATAGAGGAAAGAAAAGTGAATGGAGGAAGAAGAAGCGTCTGAATCAAGCATTAAATGGGCGCGGTCTACGAGCAGTCCAACGAACGCCAAGCATAACCAATCCGCACGTCGCTTCGGTCCTCGAACCGTCAAGCAATAATGACGACTGCGCCTGGCGCCGCGAAACGGCGCGTCTTTTGAGATGAATATTAAATGAGAAATGACGGTCAGAAGTCCCAGGCTAAAAGACTCCCGAGGTCAAAAGGTCCCATGCTGCTCCTTGATTCTTCTCGATGACCGAGTATGAATCAAGGGGGGGCTATTGTACGGCACCGAGACCTTAGGCCCAAACAGACCCCGGGCCCTGCCCCAATTGTACAGTGCGGTGATCCCAGGCCCATACAGGCCCTGGGCCTTGTCTCGTACTGGCTTTGGCCACAGGCCCAGCCGAAAGGTCCAGTCGTCCTACGCCATTCCCGGGGATTCATAAATAACAAACAGGTGTAGGGTATTAAGTTCCAAGGTGGGCTCGGTCAAACGTTCCCGGTCATGTACATGAGTCATTCCCGGGAAAATGTGGTATGCACGGGAGACGGTGCTGCCGAGCATTATCGGTCCAGATGGAATCAAGTTCCAAGATCATAAATGCAGCACCGCCCTCTCACCTAAACATCCACTTAAATCAAATGATATTGGACCTTCAATGGCACAAACGGTGGCTGTAATCATGATCTTCCCACTAACCTTGGCTATAAATAGAAGAAAGATGGGAGAAGAATGGGATTATTTTTTTTTGGGAGAGAAAAGGGTGAAAGAGTGAACATCAAACTGGGCGTTGCTTTGAGTCTCTGCCGAGAACGACCCATAGTAGGAAATCTTCAAGCCCACTACAAATAGATTGTGAGCCCATAATAATCCAAGGCCCATAGGCCTCGTACTTGGTTCTCACATCTTCTATTCCCAGTAATAAAAATTACTATTCCTAATGTAATCTACATTCAGTGTACCAAACGTACACTTAGTGTTATTACTTTTCTTAAAAAATAAATAAAAAAAATCGCCATAATTATAAGTTGTGGACACTGGTATTGTGTCACCGTCTGTATTTTAAATTAAAAATTATGAAAAAATTGAAGTTCCTACTATTTTGTTATAATTTTTCAAGTAGACAAGTTAAGTGTGCAGATTATTATACATGTTTTGAAGGTTCAAAAAAATTGAACCATTGTTATTTGTTATTCTGTTAGTACATGAAAGCCGAATATATGAATGGTTGAAGTAACCCAAAATCTAAAGAAAAATGGTAATTAGCAATTAGTGATAAACATTTAGCAAAAATTAAATGACGTAATAATTCTAACACAAATTCTATGGTGGGATGGTGTTAGTGGAGACGAGCAGCAGCCGGCAGACCTTCAAAATAGTTCGACCATGGTCAGAGCTTTGTAAGTGAAAACGCCAATAAAATGAACTTGGGCTCTTAAGGGCTCCGGGCTGTTTGAGCTGTTTTACTAAAAGTTATTGGGCTGTACTTCTTCTTCTTTTTCTTTTTTTTTTTAACCCCTACTTAAAGCAAGACTTTTTAATTTCAATTGATTTTTACCTTAAAAGATGGTTGCATCCAATTTACCAGCTCTGACTTATAAGAAGCCCAATTCGTTGGATAAACTCATAATACCGTGGGTTCATCCTATTTTTGATTACTGGGTGAACTCAGCAATTCGGTCAGGGTTGCAACTTTCGAAGAATGAGAAAAGTCATTCTCTTTAGGACTTTGATGGTGTGATAAAGTCAGTGGAAAATTGTGCCTCCCATTTAGAAATCAATCTGAGGAAGAGGACTTGGAATCTCTTTAGGACTTACCAGTCTTCGTAGTTCGTTCAATGTTGTACTGCGTTACGTTACGTAAAATCTTATCAAAAAAAGTTGCATCTCATCTTATTCTTTTCTCTGTGATCTCTCCTACACATCACACATGGAAGCTCATCATCTAGCTCTCTCTTCCCACATCACCCTCTCCTTCTTCTTAGCAATATTGCCATCATCTTACTGCACCGACGATGCACGCTTTACTGAGTGTAGTCGTCCCTTTGAGTGTGGAAGAGCCAAAAACGTTTCTTACCCTTTCTGGGGAGGAAATCGACCTGAACATTGCGGTCACCAAGGGTTCAAGCTCGAGTGCTACTACTACTATGAATACCCGATTATCAAATTTGAAGAACTAGAGTTCCTCATACTAAACATCAACGAATCTCAAAATAACATGGCCATTGCAAGATTGGACCTCTGGGATGGTTCTTGTCCTCAAACCAGCCTCAATACCGTTTTGAATTATAGTATCTTTGATTACGCTCCAACCGTCCTGAACATAACTTTGTTCTACGGCTGCCCTCCTCAAGTCAAAACACTTATACCGGTCCAAAATAGATTTACGTGCAGCTTGGAAGGTAGTGATGCAAATAATAATGCTTACTTTGTAAACGAATCGTTAGCAAGGATCCATATTCTGGAGCCAGAGAAATGCAGTGGAAAAATCCGTGTTCCAATTTCACGGAATGCTATTATTAATGAGTCTGCGGGTGTAGTCCCGGCACTTCATGAAGCATTGAATCAAGGGTTTGAAGTGAACTAAGATGCCTTGCGTGTTGCCTGTAGCGGGTGTCGGGGTGTGTGGAACCAGGTGGGAATTGCGGTTCTAACGTAACACACCAATTTGTTTGCTTTTGCCACGACGGAGAGCGCTCTTATAACTGCCCAGGTAACAATATGTACTCTCTTTTCTCTTCTCACTTTCCTGGAATAGGCTGAAACATACATCTTCTCCTTCTTGGTTTGGTTTTGAATTTTGATGGTATATACTATATAGTGCTTCTTCTTAGGCTAATCTTACCTATAGGCTACATAGTGGAGAAATTATAAGGTTCACATGGTGGTTCACCATTCCACTAAAAGACTCACACCTATTTAAACAAGTGTGAGTCTTTTAATGGAATGGTGGACCATACCACTTGTCCACTAGAGGACTGTATAATTTCTCCATATAGCAGGCATGCTTATTCATTGATTTTTTTTTTTTTGGAAGACACGTAATGGCATAGTTAATCATTCTTTACTTCTTTTTGACAATTGCATACCATTGTCATTGCTTTGGGTTAGTAGGTCAAAGCCTTTTTTTTTTTTATTGATTTTTTTTTTTAACAAGATAGAAATTCTACTCTAGCCAAATCTTAATGTACATGTGTGTGAAGTTTTCTTCCAAATACTTGAACTCTGACCCTTGCCTCCACACCCTACAAGTACTTATACTTGTAGAGTGATCATCATGCCAAAGGTGCGCGGCAATAGTAGATCAATGACTTGATACTTCTAATAAACATATCAACCCTAAAAAAAGGGTAAAAGTGAAATCACCCTTAAAGATGTGTGAGAGATACAAATTTTGATTATCACTTTTATTTGAAAAAAAATTTAATACCACAAACTATTACACAACCACTTTTTTACAACTATGTTAATTAGCGATTAGTGATGAAAATTAGCTGGTATAAAAAAAAATAGCAATTACTGATATTATTTGTAATGAGATTTTTTTGTCTGTTATTCATTGGTTTTGTTGAATTTGATTTTGTATTGCTCTGTTAATAGTCTTAAACTAATCCTAATTAATATTATTTAATATAAAGAGTCAATTTTGACTAAAATACTCCTAAACAAGTTTCTATAATAAGAAAATAAAACTCAAATTAAAAAAATTCCAAAACCGAAAAATGAAATATAAAAAATTAGGAATAAAATTTAAACAGTATAAGCTGCTCTTCAATTAAAGGTCAAGAACACTACAAAAAAACCGGTCTAAAGCTGCGTTTGAAAAACGCAGCTTAAGACCTCAAAAACGCGACTATAGGCTTTGAGCCATGTTTTCTATGGACGCGTTTATAAACGCGGCCTAAAGACCGCAGCTCAAAGACTATAGCCACGTTTTTCAAAAACGCGGCTAAAGGTCTGACCTATAGCCGCGTTTTCTAACCGCGGCTATAGGATTCGGCCTGTGGCCGCGTTTTTGGAAACGCGGCTATAGACCAGCTTTAAGCCGCGTCTGAAAACGCGGCTATAGGTTTTTTAAAAAAAAAAAAACAAAAAAAAAAAAAAATTCTGGGTTTTTTTTTCCCCCAGAAAATTCAAAATTGAAAAATCAAATATAAAAAATTCAAAATTAAACACAAATACATAAAATTCGAAAACAAATAAAAATCCAGAAAATTCAAAATCAAATACAACATACTCACAATACAAACACACCCAGAAAATTTTAAATTAAACACAATATACTCACAATACAAACACATGCACCCAAAAAATTAAAAATCAAACATAAACCCCGAAATTTCAAAATCAAACACAAACCCGAAAAATTAAAAGCAAACACAACATACTCACAATACAAACACAACGAAAAAATTCAAAATCAAACAAAACGTGTTCCAAAATATAATACAAACCCATGAATCTCCTCTCGTTCAACAAAACCAACCAAATCTAACACTAATTCCATTCAATAAAACAAAAGCACAAGCTCAGAATCAAAAAAGAACACAAACCTGTGAAGAAGGAAGAAAGAAAAAGGAACAAAAAAAAAAAAAAAAAAAAAAAAAAAAAAAAACGCAGTACCCAGATGTGAAGGAAGAAAGAAAAGGAAAAAAAAAAAAAAAAAGAGAAAAGAGAAAGAAAAAAGAGTTACCTGGATGTGGAAAAAAAAAAAAAAAAAAAAAAGACTTACCCAGATGTGAAGAAGGAAGAAAGAAAAAGAAAAAAAAAAAGAAGAAAGAACGAACCATCTTAAGAATGAAGAAAGAAAGGGAAAAGAAAGAAAAGAGAGCAAGTGGGGGTAGGTGGGAAAGTGGGGTGCAGGTGTGAAAGGTAGTGTACGTGGAAAGCTTCAGGAAATTTTTTTTTTTTTTTTTTACGCGCTACCTATAGCCGCATTTTTAAAAAGAAAAAACACAGCTATAGGTCGGCGCTTAAGTACGATTTTTACGGGTCAATACACGCATTTTCAGGTCAATACACGCAAGTCTATGGATGAGTGGAAATTTTTTGTGATACAATTGAATGAAAAGTCTTGGGATACCTAAGGCTACGTTTAGTAGAGTTGTTAAGGCCCTGTTTAGATTTTTTTTTTTTAATTTTTTTTTTAGCACTCATCTCTCCTAATTCAATTTTCATCACTCATCACTCATCACTTAAAATACCTCAATTTTCTACACAAAATCTGTTTGGCACCATTACTCAACTTGTCATCACTCAAAATTTTCAATTATTTGTGAGCCTCATACTTGCAACTTGGTGCAGCTTTTACTCTTCTTTTTTTTTTCCCCCTTCAATCCCCAGTACCCAAACTCACTGAAGAAAAAAAAAAAAAAAAAACCAAAATTCCGATCCAATAAATAAATAATAGAAACCCGAACCCAATGAAAAAAAAAAAAAAAAAAAAAACCCTTTATGAAGAAGACCAAGACACAGTGTGAAAGGGAAAAGAAAAAGAAGAAGAAGAAGAAGCCACGTGAAAGGAAAAAGAAAAAAAATAAATAAATAAAAAAGAGGGTCAAAAGTTGTAATTGACTTTGACCATGGGACCTAACATGTAGTTTTAATTATGAAAATACCATTGAAAACAGAGTTATGAAAACACCTAAAATATGCTTTCAGTTTCCATAACTTATTACTCAAAAATCAGAAAATTGAGTAATGAAAACAAAAATTGAAATTATATTACATACATTTTCATACACATTTTTACCTACACACATTTTAAAAACTACAAACAACATTACTCAAACTTTTCTACCAAACAGATCCCTATTTTACCTAACACGTTGTATTGTGATAGATCCAAATAAAATTAGTAAATCTATGTGAAAGAGAGTGAAGTTTTTGTGAAATTTTCTTGACCTGTAACGTAATTAATTCCAAGGAACAAGTCAAAAAGGTAAAGGCCGCGTAATGGTGGACCCAATGTAGATTGAGAAATTATTTGTGCTGGTAGCTTAGTACCAAAATATGTTTGGCTTTTATAAAGTAGTATTTTACCCTACGTAAAAAAAAAAAAAAAAAAGTAGCATTTTACCCGCATCTCGGAAACAACGGTTCGCGTGCTATTGTTTCAGACGCTTCACCATGTCACAATTCTTTAGCTACCTCCTCATCCTCTCCTTCTTCTTCTTCATCAACTCCTTAGGCACCAATTCTACTCCTTTATGCCAATCACACTACTGCGGTAGCGTTATCATCAGGTACCCTTTTTGGGTTCATAATGAAAGCGCCTCCGATCAGCTATATTGTGGCTACAAGGGGTTTGGCGTTATGTGCAAGAACGACGAGGCCGTACTTGAATTATCCGGTGACCGCTACTACGTGAAAGATATAAATTATGCCGACTATACCCTAACCCTTGTGAATATTGATGTCTCCAACCAAATGTGCCCAAGGGCACGTCATAGCGTTTCTCTAGAGACGCTACCATTGAAATATTCTTCAATGGATTTGAATCTCATTTTTTACTTTAATTGCACTTCCGACCCTCCAATAACTGTGCCTTACATCCGGTGCTTAAATATTAATGGTAGAAACCGGTCTTACGTTTTTGTGGAGAATCATGAGATGGAGGGCTTTGATTGGTCAAAGAATTGCGAGGAGACAGTGGTGGTGGCTGTGACACAGAGTCAGATCAATGAGGGCAATTTAACTGGTGGGTTTGGTGCGGCTATGAATGATGGCTTCGTGCTTGATTGGGAAAGAGTTAAGGATTGTGGTACATGTGAGAGCTCTGAAGGGTATTGTGGATACAACGCTACGGCTGAGGAGTTCTTGTGCTTTTGCAACGATGGAAGCACACATAGTAACAGCTGCAAAGGTATGCTCCCTTGGTCAATTTCACGTGTCAAAAATTTACATTACATATCATAGTAAAAAGGTATAGAGAAGAAAAACACGTAATGCTGAATTAATCACTATAACACCTTTGAATAATTAATTCAAAGGTATGATTGCGTGATCTACTTATTCTCTTGTGGGTGTCGGGACGGAACTAAGATTCAAACTTAGGGGGCCTAAAGTTCTTTATTCTTAGATTTTAAAAAATTGGAATATCAATACTAGAGATTGACAAAGTTGCATTATTAGCATTAATTTATTAATTATTAATTTTATTTTTTCTTTTGAAAAAAAAAGATAATAATAAGATTTTATAATTAAGAGTTTTGCAAGTCAATTGGCATGTTTTAATATTTTCAAAGTCTAACTAATGTGTGGATGAAGCGATCAATATGTTGCATAAGAGTTGTCTCTATGGCTAAGAGGGTGGAGTCATTTGAGAGGGGTATAGAACTCTCAAGTGAGAGGGAGAAATTGGGTAAAGACTATTGGGTTTTTGTGACTTTTTTTGTAGCTAGGATTTGTAATTAATTTATTGTTATTGTTTTTGCTTAGATCGGATTTATGATTTGTTCAAAGATTTTTCTTATTATCTAGATATGTGCATTTTTTTTTTTTTTAAATAGATTTTGCTTGTTATCTATTTGTTGGATTTTTTGGCAAGAGGGGCCAAGTATATAAATTTAAGAGCCATAATTAAAATTCATTTTGTTAATACACATGCTAGTATTTTTTTTTTTTTTTTTTAAAGGTGTGTGTTGGGGGGTGGGGCGGGTGGTGTGAGCATAGCCCCCGCTGCCCTTGAGTAGTTTCGTCCCGCCACATCACATGAAGGGTCCACCTAATTAATTCTTCCCTGCTGTAGTTTTATTTTGTATCCTAGTGCTAAATCTTTGTTTGGGTTGTTGTAGACTTTTAGTTGCCTTGGAATGCATTTTGATAGAATTTTCCTTAAAAAAAAAATAAAAAAAAACATAGATATTCACCTTCAATGAACGGTGTGAACACACATATATATAATATATATATATATATTAAGGGTTTTTTTTTTTTTTTTCTTAAGAAAGAGATTTATGTAAATATTACATGGATTAGAACCTTTGGATCCTATTGTTACCGACAGAGAGAGAAAATTTTACGGTCTAATTTATAACTTCGTTTTTTTTTTTTGCTAAGACAGTTTAATTTATTGCTTTTTACTTATAAAACTATAAGTTTTATAATGTGAAACTTCCTTGAAACTATATAGGTATACCAGTATATGTATCTTCTCACTCACAACAGGTGGATCCCACTCATCCTTAGAACCCACTTAATGTGACAGAGAAGATATTGTTTGTTTGCTTAGACCCTTTAAAATAGATTGTTTAACCTAATATATTAGCTAATGATTATTTAGGTTAATTATGAGATCAAGGCAAACAAATCCACTAATAAAGAATTGAAGTTTTTACAAAAGATTTAACCTTAAATTTATTGCTACCTCTAGTAATAACTTATTGACACGACCACGTGAAAGTTCCGAATCTACACTCTTCTCTCTTGGATTTGCAGCACATAAGCTCTCACGCTTATGACTTTGAGATCCCACTCAAATGTTTAGCAACACAAACTCCCCATTTTATGACTCCAAGACTACCCTAGAAGGTTTAGATCATCAACAGTTGTTGAACTTGTTACAACAACTTCAGACCGATTCTAATGATATGAGAATGATTTCCAGTAGTGACTTTGATAGGAGAAGACACAGTACCTTTTAGATCTCACAAGAGCACATCCAAAGTCCCTTCAAAACGTACCTTAGGTTTCTTTAAATACTATGTGAAATAGATTTGAAACCCTAATCACATATTGGGCTTAATGAGTAGTGGGCATAAATTAAAATCTGCAGAACCTGTATTTTGATCAGTCAAAGCTTAGTCTCGATCGGTCGAACTCTTCAAAATTTGAATTCTTCTTTTTGTAGCTTGTATATTCTTGATTCTTGACTTGTATTATCTTGAACTTTGTCTAATCAAACCTATAGACTTCGGAGTCTATATCTAGACAAGTTTGTGCTTACAATTTGCCAATTGTTCTAAAATTCTAGAACCTAACAAATATATATACCCGAATCAAGGTATATTCTTCCATGTTAGTATAGGCAAGCAGACCTTCGAAGTAGTTTGACTAAAGTCATAGGTTTGTGGATGAAAATGCCCCAAAAAAAAATGAACTTGCCAAGAAAGACATTTCTGGCTATTCTACTTAAAGTCATTGGGGTATACTTTTTTACCACAAAACTTAAAATAAAGACTTTTAATTTCATTTAACGATGGGCTTAAATAGCTACTTGGCCCTAATCCAATATTATTATTATTGATGAAGCAGAAATCATCAATTAAGTGGACTCGTCTAGATGAATTAGAAACCTTGCCCCTGTACCTGAAAATGTCGCACAAAGCCCTCTTTAGGTGGTCACCGGTGTGGTGTTTGCCAAAGAGTCTTCGATGACAAAGTTAGTGTATGAAAATTTCAAGAAAAGTATCAGAGATCAAAGCTATGACATATCTTTGTATTGGAAATTGTGTGTACCTTCTTTTTGGTTCTATGGAATGTTTATATATGGTTTCGCAGCATCTAACTGTTATGGCTTTTATTGTGGCTTTAATGCCTCTTTTGGTAACGCCTTCAGGCTCAGTAATGTAGGCTTCGATGGGCCTCCAACAGTTTATACAGCTGGTCTTGTAACCGTCCGAGGTATTGTATACTACATTAAATGGCCTACCTTCATTCGTCAGTGACGTGGAGTGGTGGACGGAGATGTCTAATTAGTTCATCTGAGCCAAAGGGTTTGTCGGTCCCATCAACTGCCCCCCTAGGCTTTGTGATTGTCCTTGCGTGCCGTGACAATCACAAGGAAGTGAAGGGTTTCTTGCTCAGACGTGTCTCTTGGGGTTTCTCTCCGTATTTAATGTACAGTGGCGGGGCCAAATGCATTATGGCCACGTGGCATGTTCTGAGTGGTGGATTTAATGCTCCACTCCGTGTGACTCTTGGATCTCCCGCTTTTTCTTCTTCTTCTTCTTCTTCTTCTTCTTCTTCTCTCTCTTTTTTTTTTTTTTTTTTTTTTTTTCTGTTTTCTGTGCTTAGTTTTTTTAAACTTCCTTCCTTTCCTCTTTCTTCTTCATTTTTCACTTTCTTTCACTGCTAATGTTGTTCTGCATTTTCTTTTCTCCAAACTCCTTGCTTTCCTACGTTTTGCTTCTCTTTGGGGTTGCATTTTTGAGGTACAACTTCTTCTTCCTTTAGTTCTTTTTTCGTAGAGTAGATAATTTGTATGGGTTTTTGATTTTCCCCTTTTTCTTTCCTTTTTTTGTGCTTTTGGTTTCTTTAAGATCTTGCCCCTCTTCAATTGCTTTTTTAGACCTCCCGAATAAAATCAGCTGCTAATAGCTTGTTGACCTCATTTGTGATAGCTTGGTTTCATTCTGGAGCAAAGACTCATCGTCTTTGCTGGACGAGCTTTTTCTCGGGGTCCATGTTCAGCCTATGTTGGATAACCTTTGTGGATATGCATGGCATGTCCTTATGGCTCCATGCGAAGATGTCCCTATTCTTTTTGAGGAATTGGACTAGCCTCGTCCTCATCTTGGGACTCAGGGTCATCCCTATCCTGTTCGTCTTTGTTGTCTCTCCGTCTACTAGTTCCACAATCTCTAAGGCTTCCACCTTCTCTTCTTCTTTCTCCTGAATCATCCAAGTATGGTTCTCCTTTGTAGCTAACACCACTTGTTAGCATTCCCTGGCCAACACTTGATCTCCTTTTACCTCGCCTACACCATTTTTCGTTAGGAACTTTACCTTGAGACAATTGGTAGACGTGGCTGCTTTCCAATGATTAAGTATGGGTCTCTCGATGATCACATTATAAGAGGAAGGACAATCTACCATTAGGAAGTCTAATTAATGTGTCAATTGTTTTGAGTAAGCCCCCACTGTGACTGTCAGCGTCACTATACCTTTGGGATATACTTTGTCTCTGCTGAAGCTGACGAGTGGAGAGTCAAATGGACGTAGGCTTTCGGGGGCCACTTTCAATTGTTGAAAAGCGGAAAGGTAGATGATGATGTCTGTGAAACTTTCATTGTCTACAAGGATTCTCCTAGTGTTGAACCTTTCTATCATAAGCATGATAGCGAGGGGATCGTCATGCGGCTGCTTCACTCCTCTGGCATCTTCCTCTGAGAACAAGATATCCCTGTCTGTCCGTCTTTGTTTCAGGGGTGGTATCATGTGGATGCTATTCACCTGCCTCTAGTATGACTTCTTGAGAGATCTAAACAAACCCCTTGTGGATGGCCCTCTCATGATTGTCTTTATTTCTCCTATTACACTATGCTGATGATGTGGCTTATGGCCTTCATCCCTTAGAAAGGCTTCCGGCTTGTCCCTACTATCGTCCTTGGGCTTGTTGGAATCGCCCTTCTTTACAAATTTTTGCAACTTCCTTCTTCGTATAAGTTCCTCTATCTGCTCTTTCAGTTCTCTGCAGTCTTCTATGTAATGGCCATGATCTTTATGGAAACGGCAATATTTCCTCTTGTCACAAACATTGGGTGACGAGTGTAGTGGCCTCGGCCACTTGAGGTAGTGCTCATCTTTAATCTTTGCTAGAATTTTATCAACAGGCATAATTAAAAGAGTGAATTTTACCGTCCGAGGGGTTTTATCATCTTTCCTCTTGTTCCCATCAGTACTTTGACGATCTGCCTACTCCCTTTTTTGTCATCTCTGATTGTCTCCCTTTCTCTCCCTCTCACTAAGCTTTTCTACCTCTTCGATTGCCGCTAAAGAGTCCTCAGCGTTCATGTACTTCTAAGCCTTCAGTAGTATTTTCGCCATCATCCATGGGGGATTCTTCACAAGCGAGACCATAAACTCCCTAGACTTCAACTCGGCTTTAAAGGCTGTCAGCTGCACTTTGTCATCCGCTTCGTCCATCTCTAAAGTTTCCTGAGTGAAACGCTTCACTTACGACCTCAGGGTCTCCTTGTCTCCTTGTTTAATTGTAAGCAAGTGGTTTGTCGGCCTTTTTGGGCATTGTCCCTCGACGAAGTAGTGTTAGAAGGAGCTGCTCAGCTGCTTGAAGTCATCAATGGACGAAGTTGGTAACTTAGTGAACCATTCCCTCGCAGCTCCTTTGTGGGTAGTTGGGAAGGACCGGCATAATATCTCATCAGGGGGCTGCTGAAAACCTAGAGTTGTCTTGAAGGTGTAAAGGTGATCCAAAGGATCCTTCAGCCCATCAAACGGTTCAAGTTGTGGTAGGTGAAACTTTAAGGGCACCGGACACTCCAAGACTGCCGTGGTGAAGGGTGAATTTGTCCTCCTGACTATACAGTCTAAGTTTTGGTCTATTTTTTCCTTTATTGTACTCCTCAGCTCTTCCATTTGCTTTCTCATTTCCCTGAGGAGGTCCAAGCTCGGTTTTTGTGGGGTGGCAAGTCATCAGTGTTCGTCCCTTCATTGGCTATCCCCATCATCATCCCAGTTGGTCCCTGACCGGTTTTCCTCTTGTTGTAGCCGCAATCTCATTTCTTGGTTTTGTCGGGTAAGCTCTTCCACATTAGCTGTAAGTGTTTCCTGGGGAGTGTTGGGCTTCATCTGGACTTTTAAGTTGAATGGGACTACGTTCTCGAACCTAGACACAAAATATCTTCCCCACAGACTGCACCAAATTGATGAAGCAGAAATCGCCAGTTAAGTGGACTCGTCTAGATAAGTCAGCAACCTCATCCTTGTACTTGAAAATATCTCACAAAGCCCTTTTTAGGTGGTCACCGGTATAATGCCTACCAAAGAGTCTCTGATGACAAAGTCAGTGTATGGAAATTTTAAGAAAAGTATCAGAGATCAGAGCTATGGTGTATCTTTGTATTAGAAATTGTGTGTGCCTTCTTTTTGGTTCTATGGAATGTTTATATACGGTTCCGCAGCATCTAGCCATTATGGCTTTTATTGTGGCTTTAATGCCTCTTTTGGTAACGCCTTCAGGCTCAGTAATGTAGGCTTTGATGGGTCTCTAACGGTCTATACAATTGGTCTTGTAACCGTCTGAGGTATTGCATACTACATTAAATGGCCTATCTTCATTCGCTAATGATGTGGAGTGATGGACGGAGATGTCTAATTAGTTTGTCTGAGCCAAAGGGTTCGTCGGTCCCATCAATTATTATTATTATGATTTATTTTAAAGATGGTTGAAATTGAATCCAATTTGCCAGCCCAATTGGTTGAATAAAATTAAAACGTGGGTTCATCCTATTTTCGATAACCGGGTGAACTCAGTAACTCGGCCATGAGTGCAACTTTCTAGGACTGAGGAAAATCATTTTCTTTAGGACTTTTGAACCATAAAACATCACAGTCTTAGACATAAAAGAATGGTGTGGAAAAGTCAGTGGGATAATTTGCTCGAGAGTCCAGATTAATCCCGTTTAAAAATCAATCTATGGAGAGGACTCTTTTATCTCTTTTAGACTTACCGGCCTTCGTTCAACCCTTCTCAAAAGAAAAGTCTTCGTTCAATGTTAGGCTGCGTTATATATACTTTTCTCTATGATCTATGATCTCCTACACATAACACATGGAAGACCATCATCTACAACTAGCTCTTTCTTCCCTCATCACCCTTTCCTTCTTCTTAACAATACTACCACCATCTTATTGCATCGACAATGCACGCTTTGTTGAGTGCAGTATTCCCTTTGATGGTGGAAGGATAAAAAACATTTCGTACTCTTTCTTGGGAGGGAATCGATCTGAACTTTGCAATTTTCAAGAGTTCAAGCTTACGTGCCGCGACAATGAATACCCAATTATCAGAATTGAAGAACTAGAGTTCCTTGTACTAAACATCAACCAATCTCAATATATCATGACTATTGCAAGATTGGACCTCTGGAACCATGCCCTCCAAAGTTCGTCAATACCACTTTGGATTTTAATAACTTCAAATATTACACACCAACCGATCAAAACCTAATTTTGTTCAATGGCTGCCCTTCTGGAGTTAGGGGATTGGATGGAGTGAACTTTTCCTGCAGCTTAGATAATAATGCTAATTACTTTATAGACGAATCCTTCCCAGGTATCCACGACCTTTTTAAGGGATGCAATACAAGTATTGAAGTTCCAATTTTACGAACTGCTCTTATTGATGAGTCTGTGGGACTTCAGAATGTATTGAATCAAGGTTTTGATGTGGACTACCGTAATGACTGGTCGATTACCTGTTCGGGGTGTGAGGCTTCAGGTGGGATATGTGGTTTTAACTCCTTCTCACATTCATTTGTTTGCTTTTGCCATGATGGAGAGCAACCTTTGGTCTGTTCAAGTAACGGTATGCATGCTCGTTTCTCCTCAATTTCATAGATTAAGTTGAAACATATATTTGATTTCTCAATTGTTCTTAGCTAATAGTAATAAGCCTATATAAAAACTTTTGTTCTCCCTTTTATGTTCTACTTTATAATCTACAAATTATATCTTAATGCTTGATTTTTTTTTTTTTTCATTTTAACAATTTTATGCTCTATCAATCATACTATGGGTCTGTTTGGCTACCGCTTATTACTGAAAACTGAAAATACTGTAGCAAAATAATTTTTAAATGTGTGAATAGTGCCGTGAGACTCATTTTTAATGTTTATTTTGTTGAAAAAAAAAAATTGTGGGTCCGTAAACAGTGCACGGAACCCACTTAAAGCAAAAATGGTCTGTTGGGAAGCGCAAAATGCGCTTCCCAAACGCACACTATATCTTGTGCTCCACCAATAATTTATTTTGTTTTTTTTTTTTTTTTAGAAATACCAATAATGGTTCTAACAATTGCATACCATTATTTTCATAATTAAAAAAAAAAATATATGCACAACATTCTTATACTCTCTTTGTTTTTAGAGAGTTTCAACCTATGACATCCACTCTTGATGATAATTCTTTATCACTAGACCAAGATACCAACTATAGGTAAATGTGGATCGATTTAGTGGGCCTTGAAAAAATTCCGCTAGGCCCAAAAGCTTAGACAATTTCAAAAAAATGGGTTAGTTATATAATTGAGAGAAAAGAGAGAAAAGAAAATAGTTTTTTTTTTTTTTTTAATATGTGATTATGTATAAAGAAAACAATGAAATAACATAAAAATTACTCATGAAATTTATTTTTTTCCATTTCATCACATTGTTTAAGTTCAATACCAATTCATCTACCAAATCTCTCACCACCCTTCAACCAAAAGAAAAATTATTAAACTTAAAATAAATATAAGGAATTACTTGTCATATTTTCTAACAAACAACATTAAACTAAAAACTTGATTGTAGCCAATAGTTACAACTCCATTGGATGTGACATTTGAGAAATTCATTATTGGATTATATTTCATCTTATATTTTCAATACTTGCAAAATTTTCTAAATATCAAAGATCAATAGTTGTGTCATTAATTAAATATTTAAACTCAAATTTTTGTAATATAAAATCATACATAAAAAATTGGTTTATGGATGGAGTAGTAAATAATATCTGATTAACAAAAAATTTGACATGCGTGTTATGACCATAAAAACATGCAATCCAATTATTAGATTTTAAAATATGTAGCCATGTTAATTTTTTTAGTGGAGGTTGTAGTCATTTGCTGCAACTATGTTTGTAGCCAAATTTTGTCTTTTTCTCATGCCACTAAATCCCTAACACCTCCATCCCCCCATTAATTGTTTTTCTTTTAATCTCTTGATTTTTTTTTTTTCATAGTTTCAGAATCTTAGTTTTTTTTTTAAATTTTTTTTTTATAATTTTTAATTTTTAATTTTTTTTTTTTATAAACTAAAGTTTTAAAGAAAGCTGAATTCTACTTGGTTTTGTAAAGCATAATCAAGTTTGTAAGGCAGTATACAACTTTTCAAGTATGTTGCTATATATTTAACACTTTTACGTTTATTTATTTATTTATTGAATAATCAAATTACATGTTTCAAATTTATGTACTTAGATTAATCTATTACATTGATTGTCTTTTTTTAATTGAACTCTCATTAATGATTATATTCTAGCTTTTTATTTAGTTATATTTCTAGGTAATTTAACTTATTATTTTACATGCAACATGAACATGTGCACCTGAGGAGATTGATAACTTAGTATTTTTTTTTTCATTCATTTATGGTTATTATATCATTACCAAACTTTGGATTGTGTAAACATAAGAATTTCATATTATTTAAATTTTATTTTTGGGGATTTTGTTAATTGTTCTCTTATTTTTATTGAAAAGAAAACAAAAACAATATGATATTCATTTATCTTTCTGCATGTAAAAAAATATGGCTCAACTTGTAACTTGATTAACTCATTTATAACATGATTGACCTAACCTCCTCACAACTCATTTAGATCGACTTCTTTTTTACCAAAACTTGAATAAGACCCGACTTGAGTTGATGCAACCCGACCCATTTGCTAGGTCTAAAGTTAGTGCAAATACGAAATGGTTCAATGACTTGTGTAGCTTTGCTTGTGTTTCAGAAAAGAGAAAATAGTGATCTTATGTCATTTGTGATGCCAAGACTCTAAGGGAATAAAATGGTTATATGAATAAGAATAAGTTTTGATGATGCCAAAAAAATCATCAAGTGAACTCCTCATCGATACAGATGGACGAAGGCGTTGTCTTTGCCTAGAGACGAACCTTTCGATGCTGTTCTTCCCTTGCTTTATAGCTTTTGGTGTTGAAAATTGTCAGTTGAACTCCTTTTTAATATAGATGGACGAAGGTGTTGGATTCATCCAAAGACAAACCTACAATAAGATATGAAATAGAGAAATATGGATACATAGGTGTGATGTTTGCCAAACACCCTCCGATGATTAAGTTATAATGAGATTTAATTGAAGTATATTGCAAAAGAATTCAACTTCGTAATAGTTTTGGTTTGGGTGGGTTTTTATAGCCCTTGTCTTCATTGTTTGAATGAACATCTGCTTTCTTAAGATATGGAGACATTGGTATTAATGGCTGGCTTTTATTGTCGGCCAATGGCTGTTTGTCCGTTGGTGCCCATATGTTACTCCTTAGTTGTCTGGGGCATTGAATGTCTTTTATAGTTTTGTCCATCATTGATGTGCGTACATTACACCTTGCATTGAATAGCATTTAATTCGTCTGTCGAGAGATAAATGATCCTGATAAATTAACACTCATCAGTAATGAATGCAAATGCGTTATAGACTCCAATGGTCTTTTGCCTGTTGGTTCGGCAGTTATGCTTTTGTTTGTCTGGCGCATTAACCGCTACTCATGTGATTTATGGGGAATCATTTAATGTATGTTGTAGTCGTTCATCACATGGATGATGCTAACTTGATGGATGATGCTGGCCTTGTGGAAGAGGGTGATTTTTCTCGGCTTCAAGTTTCTGTCATCTTTCTATGCCTATGAGTAGAAATGTGATATAGTGCAACCCAAGAAATTCACAAGTAATTCATATATATGCACATGATGTATTCACTAATAAATACTATATTTTCTCCGCAGAACATAGCAGGAGCATGAATACAAGGTTGATTGCAGGTAAGATATGCCAACGAAAAATAGATTAAGTGCGTTCAACTTGAAAAATTATATTTATATTTTGATAACAGGGATTTTTTTTGCTCTGTTGCAAATTCTAAAGACTTAATATCTTTCCTCAATATTTGACCGAAATTTATAATGCGGAAAATTGTATGTGTTAATTTTGCTACTTTAGAGGGCGTTGAGAAAAGGAGGTTTTAGATTTTAAGAGGATATGGCTTCCACCACCTAAATCATGTTCGAATTATGCTGCAGGTCTTGGTGCTTTAGGGCTTGGAGTGTTACTTACCAGTATCACAATTTGTTGTCTTGGAAGTAAGAGATCAACTACGTCAACACCATTTTTTATGAAGAAAACAAAGAATGAACATGATCTTGAGGCATTTGTTAAAAATTACGGACCACTATTGCTAAACAGATATAAATTCTCAGATGTCAAGAAATTCACCAATTCATTTAAGGTTAAACTGGGTCAAGGAGGCTATGGTGGTGTCTACAAAGGAGAGCTACTCAATGGTCGTCTCGTAGCTGTGAAGGTCCTGAATGCATCAAAAGGAAATGGAGATGAATTTATCAATGAAGTTTCAAGCATTAGTAGAACTTCCCATGTTAATATTGTCACACTTCTTGGGTTTTGTCTCGAAGGTCAAAAAAGAGCTCTCATTTATGAGTTTATGCCAAATGGATCACTTGAAAAGTTTATACATGGTGACAACATGGAGACAACCACTATGCCGTTAGGATTGGAAAAATTGTTCCAAATTGCAATTGGTATTGCTCGGGGCCTTGAGTACTTGCACCGTGGTTGCAATACTAGAATCTTGCATTTTGACATAAAACCACATAACATTCTTCTGGATGAAAATTTTTCCCCAAAGATCTCTGATTTTGGACTTGCTAAACTTTCTCCAAGGAATGAGAGTAGCATATCAATGGCAGTAGCCAGAGGGACAATAGGGTATATAGCTCCTGAAGTGTTCAGTAGAAACTTTGGAGTAGTTTCACACAAATCTGATGTCTATAGCTATGGAATGATGATTTTGGAGATGGTTGGAGGAAGAAAGAACATTGATGTTCGAATAAGTAATACCAGTGAGATATATTTTCCTCATTGGATTTATAAGCGTCTTGAGAAGCACAATGATTTAGGATTTCCCATTAATATGACTATAGAGGAAACGGCAATGGTGAGAAAGATGATCTTAGTGGGTTTGTGGTGCATACAGACAAATCCATCTGATAGGCCATCCATGAGTAAAGTAATTGAAATGTTAGAAGGAAACCTAGAAGCATTGCAAATCCCTCCAAAACCTTTCTTATCATCACCTCCAAGATCTCCTGCAGAAGAATCCTCCACCACATATTAGTACAATGTAATAATACCTCTAGATACATTTTTTTCTTGATAACTTCTTTATTATTATCTTACATTTAATTTAAGGATTGGGCTCCTTGAAGACAAGTGTTGGTGTTATTATGTACCTTTCACATAAAAGAGGGGGTGTGCACTTCAATGTCCCTTAATCATTAACCTAGGAAAGGTCTCTAAGCTAAGAAAAACTCAATTATAAGACAAGAAAGGGAGTGTGCACAACCAACTTTTGTTTCTCAAAAAAGTTTCTAAAAAAAAAAAAAAATTGTTTATGAGAGAATATTCAATGGAATTCATACCTGTTTTTTCCTTTTTTTTCTTTTTTACAAGATAGAAATTCTACTCTAGCCTAATCTAAGTGTATATGTGTGAGAAGCTCCCTCTTGAAGACTTGAACCCCGGCCCTTACCCCCCCACACCTCACAAGTACTTATACTTGTGAAGTGACCAATGCATGAAGGGAGTGTGGTGGTAATTGATACTTATTATTGAATCCCTTTTAAAAAACAGTTACCAACATTAAGTGGGATATTAATTGAACGAGTAAATCTAGTGCCACAAACGTATTTACTACTCTACCACAATTTTGCTATGTGGCAACTTGTGAATGGTGAAATCATGGACCCACTATTTTATTTTCACCACTTACAAATCGCCATATAGTAAAGTTGTGGAAAAGTTTATGGGTGTGTGCCAGTTGTCACATCTCTAAATCATACATTGGAGATGATTTTTTTTTTTTTTTTTTTTGGTTGCTTGTTTGGCCTTCAAAAAAAGGTCATTTTTTTTTTCAATCCAATTTCATCCTTTCAGCTTGTTTCTTTGGATTTGGGATTACCCACTTGATAGTTTGGGGGTATTTTGAGAAACTTAGTTCTCTTTTTCATTTATGTCCAATGCTAGTCTAATACAAAGATCTTTCTTTTTTTTCTTTTTTAGATTTCAATTTCAGTTCAAAAAAACTTGGAGAAAGGAAAAAAAAAATGGGAATTCATTTCTTTTATGGTTGCATGACTAACAAATTGCCATTAATTTTAACAACCAATCGAAATATGAGGTGCAATTTGCAAGCTTTGGTGCAATTGGGGAGGTCATGGCAAGTTTTTGTAATTTGCGGTGTAAAATATGCAATTGGGGTGGTCATGGTGAATTAATACAAATTAATCCAATTTTTTTATTTGGTGAAAAATATATATAATTGGTTCATAACACAGTTTAGAATCAATAGATATGAACTCGCAAGTGCAGAGACCGTGGCGCATGTGAGAACATAGTGAGGTTTTCGTGCACGAAACCACTTTCGTCAGTTGCTTCATCAAGCACTTAGTGTTCTTTTCTCTCTCACATCTACTTTGGTGACATCTCAAGAAACAATATGTCACTCTTTTTCAACTGCAATTCCATTCTTTGAGCATGTTTATTTAGATTTAGGAACACCCGCTTCATAGTTTGGGGGACTTTCTGAGAATCCCAATTCCAACTTTCGTTTTTATGTTCAATGATGGTTTAAAAAAGTAAATCTGATTTTCTTCTAGAAAACTTAATTCAACTTTTGAGTTTGGGGATTTTTTGGGAAAACCAATTTCAATTTTGTTGATATCTATAGTAGTTTGTAAACCTCAATAAGAACAATGAGCTAGTTAATTTTATCCATGTGAAAATAGAAAAATTAAGAATAATTTTGTACATTAAATTGGGAAAAGAGTAGAAGGGAGAATTAATTATTTTATTATCATGTGACCGCTAATTTTAATCATCATTCAAAATATGGGGTAAAATATCCATGTTTAGGTGTAACTAGTAAGTCACCCGTGCGATACACAGATAATGCTGTAATATTTTATGTAAAATGGTTTTAGAGAATGTTTTATCTATATTATAGCATAATCATTATAGAATTTTATTAGTAATAACTTCATCATAAAAAACAAAAATTATAAATTGCACACACATATCCATTATAATTATTCAATTGAAGTAATGAGAAATAAAACTCAAAAAAAAAAAAAAAACGATGAATATTATAGAATAAAAGTTGATATAGAATATGTCTTTCTCTTTCTCCTTAATTCTAAAACAAAATACACATTCCAAACACCCATAGTCAATCACATCATTTACAAAATCCACAAATCCACACCGTCTGATCTTAACATAAAAATTATAATTGCCGTTGTCACTCAATATAAAATGCAAACCCCCTTCCTTGGTTGTAGCCAACTCATACAGATTAGGAATATATGAAATAGCAAAGTTAGAGTTAGGTAAGTGTCGTCAAAAGATTGAAGGTAAATGACATCATTTTTGGTCATGTGTGTATTTGACACGGGATGGCATGAAAGGCTATGGGTGGGTATATATAATGGAGTAGAAGTGCAAGAGGTGAAAATTGTGAATTAAAATGCGAAGATTTTTGTATGTATGTGTGTTGAATGAAAAGTCTTGAAACTTTGAACCAAAGAATACAAAGAATATTTATTTTTTAATAGAAAAGTCTTGAAACATTGAACCAAATAAAACCAAACAGTCATTATTTAATTTGTTCTTATCTCAGATGTGGCACTTGAGAATATTTCAATTTTATTTACATATAATGTGTCACTTGATAGAACCTCACACTTTCCCACATAAGGTCTCTGCTTTTGTATAATTTTTGATGATTGATTGGGATGGTAATGGAAAGTTTTTTATATTTTGGAGTGCAAAGTGAAAGTACCCATTTGTTTATGGTGGATTTGTACAATTATCCCTGTTTTTTTATTTGAATATAAAAATATTAAATTCTTTATAACAATGTCTTTTTTTTTTTTTTTTTGCTGCGCTAACATGGGCGCCCAAACCTCTTCAATTACTAAATTATTCCTTCGTGTATATGTAATCCTCTATTCTATACATCAAGCAATTATAAGAATAAATTTATTGGGGGTGTTTCCAAGATATTGGGTAGGAATTTTTAATTTAGGATTTCATGAATCCCATGAGAGGTTGAGAACTATTAGACTAACCTGTTAGAGTTTATAATGCTATATTATGTTTAGTAGTTT
Source organism: Quercus lobata (assembly GCF_001633185.2). Taxonomy (NCBI): domain Eukaryota; kingdom Viridiplantae; phylum Streptophyta; class Magnoliopsida; order Fagales; family Fagaceae; genus Quercus; species Quercus lobata. The sequence goes on from NC_044913.1 coordinate 26,074,355, forward strand.
GTAAGATCCTGGATTTCAAGTGTACAAGAGGTAATTCTTACGTGAAATTGGGGAAACTTCTTTATTAGATTATTTTTAAAGAAATTGGAATATGTTAAGTTTTAGATCTTGATTATTGAATTACAAGTGAATTAACCAAGTTATTTAATCAATCCAATTTTGCCAATTTATAATATATGAGTTAGGCAATTTAAAGCACGTAAATGCAAATTCAATAAAGTGTCCCCAATTGCACAAAAGTGACAAAAACATTCATAAAGAGATAGAAATATGATGACGAAGTAGAAAATAGACGAAAAATCCAAAGGAAAAACCACTATGAGGAAAGCCTTCAATAACAAAGAAAACCACTATGATAAGAGAAGTTTTACATTTGAGCAAAAATCTTTTCCTAAACTCTACAAACTAGTAGACAACTTACAACAAAAATCTTTTACTATACTAGAATGTCAGGACTCTTCAACCACATGGATTATTGCACTTGTTAGAGTCATGTTTTTTTAGTATTAGCTAATCTGATTTCAAATGCACTTAATGATGTATTTTGAGTCTAGTTTTTAGTGTCCAAAAGTGTGTTAAAGATTCATATTGAAGAGAAAAGAAAACTGCTCAAGAAACAATTGAAACAAGTACCTCAATTGTACCTCGATACCTACTCAACGTATCGAGGCTTAGTTAATCTTGATACCTAGCTTGATACCTCTCGACTGATCGAGTTATAGGAAATTTGAATATAAAATTTTGTTTCAACCCAAGATACCTAGCATGATATAAGGACATAAGAGATACACATTAAGAGAAGTTTCTGTGAATTTGTGTGGCTAGGTTTTTTTAGGAAGCTACTTCTAGTTTGCCATTGAAGCTTGTTGCTGCAAAGACATTTGCACCAACCACTACAACAATCTCGAATTGCTGTTGAGAAGTCAATCACATCAATTGGTAGATCCATGTACCTTGAAGTTAGTTACATCAATTGGCAAATCCTAGGCTATCGAAAAAGTCTGCTAAGAAGTAAGTCCAACCTAGTAGGAGATGAGCTAGGATCAGTAGGTTTTACTATTGATAGGTATTAGGAATTGTGTTAATTCATTTTACTTGTAATCTTATTGGTGGATTTTTCAAGAGAGATGACCCATATATCACCCGTAGTTTCTAATTTATATTCCGCAGCATTAATCTTTAGATTAGTAATAAGGTTTTGCTTTGGTCAAATATTGCACCTAATTGGACTAATTAATTCGATAATTAATTTAACTGGGGTCCTTTTAAATCCAACAACATTGTTGAACTGTTTCTTGATTCAATCTTCAATAACACATTACAAACTCAATTTCAAAATATATCAATGTCATAGAATCTACCAACACTAAACATTATTGATCCTAACAAAATTCATATAATTCCATTAAGATTTATCTCTACAAGGATATTAGAATTTGAAGAAATTCATTATTATTTAGGGAAGTGTTATGTCAACAATATTTTCCCAACAAATCTTTGATGGTAAGTTGTTATTGGTTCTATTTACCCACCATTAAAATAATTTTTTGTCCACCAGTAACAACTAGTAAGAACTTGCAACCTATAATTTGTTGTAAAAGTATTGTGAAAATGTTGAGAACATGACATTTTTCTATTATTTAATCCCTAAGGAAGGAGCTCCAAAATAACTAAATTATTTTGAGGGAAGAAAAATGGTACTAACATGGTGAAAAGAACAAAATCACTTGGCACAAAGAAGAAATATTCAGTTGGCATAAAGAAAAGTGTCTACTTGACATACAAAGAATGTGTAATAATCAATTATTATTATATTTTTACATATGATGTTTTATGCATTGCTAATGTACAATCAAAATAATAAATAAACAAATAACTAATTAAGATTTTTTATTTGAGCTCTTAATTTGTAGAAAGGAATAAATCATCTAAAAAGCTAATTGACCAAAACTTATGAAACGGAGTGAATCCATATCCATGACAGCTTTGATATAATATGTACATCTCATACTCTCATTCAAGTTATCAATGTTTAGTAGATGTAGCACAGGTACCAACGTCTTTGACATATAATGTGTAGAAATTAGTGAAAAATAAGAAGCATAGCTTAACGACTGCCATTTGATGTTGTAGACGTACTGATATTCCAATTTAGCGCAAAATCTGGCGAAAGTGGTACCGGATCATTCTTCAACAACACAGCATCATCTACAAAAATATTAATCTCCTCCTTATCTTTAACGTAGTCTTTATGATGTATATCCTTTAGTTCTTCAAGCACCTCTACCATTGATGGTCTCATTTCCTTGACATATTGCAAACACTAAAATGCCAACTCTGCCACATCAGTTATCATGTTTTTCACCGTACAGTCTGATTCATACCTAAGAGAAGGGTCCACAAGTTCATGCAATGTGTAGGTTTGGACCTTGTTCATAGCCATGTTAGACAAATTAATTTCGTGTTGATGCCTTGAGATATCAACAACAGGCATAGATGATATAAGCTCAATCAAGACCACCCCAAAGCTGAACACATCACTTTTTTCAGTAAGTTGGTAACATTCGTGATATTTTGGATCGACATAACCTGGAGTACCTTGTGGAGCAGTTGAGACATGAGTGACATCGGTGGGAAAGAGACGAGATAGACCAAAATCTGCAACCTTAACCAAAAAAATTGTTGTCAAAGAGAATGTTGTTTGTTTTGACATCACAGTGGATGACATCAGAAGCATGGAGATAGGCCAAAGCAGTTGCTGTCTCAACGGCAATCTTCATTCGAGTAGGAAATGGGAGTGCACCAGGTTTTGCAAGATCACCAAGAAGATGATCAGAAACTGTGCCATTAGGAATGTATTCATAAACAAGCAGGAGTTCACGGCTAGTGCGAGAGGTGCAGCCATACAGTGAGACTAGATTTGGGTGGTGCAAGCGAGTAAGGATCTCAACTTCATTCATGAATTGTTCTACTCTTTTGCAGTAGTGTTTGTACAAGCGCTTCACTGGAACTTGATGCCCATCATGAAGTATGCCTAGTCAAGAAGTATGGTCAGAAGAGAGAAATCTTCAAGTTTAAGCAAATGAACTTGATAGTCATTTTCAAGCACTTTTAATTCCTTGGATAACATGACTAAACTAAAGATTGAAACATCATCACTTAATATGGACTAAAAGTAATCACCATAAATTTGTTAGGACTTAAATCAAGCACTTTTAAGTTTGTTGACACTACAACAAAATGTATTTTTAGTGACGAAAAAATTTGTCACTAAAAGTCCAGTTTTTCGTCACTAAGAACCTTTAGTGACGAAACTCATTTCGTCGCTGAAACCCCGTCACTAAAAGTCCGACGAAAAATTTCGTCACTAGAACTTCGATTTGTTTAAAAAAAAAAAAAACTTTTAGCGAAGAAAACATTTCGTCACTAAATATTTTCCTCACTAAAAAAACTATTCAGTGACGAAATATTTTGTCACTAAAAACACCTTAGTTTATTAAATCATATTTAGTGACGAATAATTTCGTCACTAAAACTATTTTTAAGAAAATCCAGGCACATATAGCGACGAAAATTTTCGTCAATAAAACCATTTCTTACAAAATTTTGCTACATTCAGCGATGAAATATTTCGTCACTAAAACAATTTTTTGTTGTTATATGTGTGACGAAAAAATTTGTCACTAAAACTTATTTTCTGTTTTTATTTTTTTCATGGCTTTGATATTAACTTGTAACCTGTCATTACATTATTAAAACCACACATTTGAATAACACATTTATTTCAACAACATATTTATAAAAGAAGATCCATACATTCCACAAGTAAAAAATAAAAGAAGTATCCAATTCAAACTCCTTCCATACAATAATTGTTTGCAACATATACAATAACTCAAGATGTTTTATGACAATACAAAAAGTGTAGCATAATATAATTAGAACTAACGGAAGATGTCCTCTTATGTCTTCAAGTAATGCCAAAAGTGAATCTCCTAAAAGCCACCAATAAGAAATTTGCACAAATATAAAAACAATACTACATTAAAATCGTAAAGTAAAAACATTAACTATGTTATAAGAAACATTTCTAACAATGCATTAAGAGTAGTCACATTTCTAACAATGCATTAGATGTTCTAAAGACAAAATAACCTTAACTATATTTGCTTAAGTTGCTATTACAAGACAACTAAAAAAAGTAAACCAAGGAAAATAAACTTGGTGGAGTCCGCCTTGCTGGTTTACTGGCAATAAATTACCAGCTTTTAAGTAGTTAGCAAGCCATGTTCTAGATCATAAGTTTGTGTCAGACTTTAAAATTCTTTCTTGAACCAGAATATAAGAATTTATATGTTTATGGAAGAACTATATGAGTAAACAAGAGAAGGAAACTAATATTAAATAATTTATAAAATAGAAGTATTCTGTAAGATCTAAAAGAAAATTCAGCCTTACAACCTCAGACATCACAAACCAGATAGCATTAAAAGTTTACCAAAGGCACCAAAATGGAAAAAGAAAATAATAACTTAATTCAATATTGATGCCCTAACTAAATACAATATCTATCCACCACATTTATGGTGTTTCATTGAGATTGTCAATGAAAAAGAAAATTTTATGCAAGTAGCAAACCAATGAATGCAAGTTAAACCAACTTCCAAACTTTAATTAACATAATTGAGTTAGAGATCAATAAAAAATTTCACCCATATTAAATAAAGCTAAATCTTATTACACAGGTGTGTATACACGTGTTTTGTAACTAAAAACATGGGTTTAACCCATTATTTCAAACATGAAATCATGGGTTTTAGTTATAAAACACATGTATACACACACGTGTGTAACCAACAGTGCTCATCAAATAAATAGCTCAAATAGGAAGCTACATGAAGTGTTACACATATGGTTTTACAAGTATTTAAATCAAAGAAAATACTATTTTTCACATCTAATCAACAATACTCATTCACATTTGCAAGAAATGAAAAACACTCTCAATATTAGTTTAAACCACCTTATAACACCATGCAAGCTACCCGCTTGCTCCAACACAACATACCACCACAAATCCAATTTCCAACATCACAAGTATACAGTTTTGTAAGTTTTTTACTAGAATTTACTTACTTTGCTCAAGCTAAGTTTACAACTTTCAAAAAAAATCCAAAGTTACTGCAAACAATGTGTATTTAGTCTGCAAAAGAAAAATTAAATTTATAAGTACAAAAGTTAAAGAAAAGCTTGTAAAAGCTCATTAAATATCATATCGAAACCAAATCTCACAATACCTTTCAATCAAGATGGAAAGCTCAAATTACACCTATTATGCATCAATTTTAAACTTTTATGTTAAGTACATATATACCCAAATCCTTAAACTTCTACCTTAGAGTGCATTGGCAGTATTTTAAGTAATATTAAAGTGCTTCTGTTTAAACTAATCAATGCCATCATGATCCTCATAAATACTAGTGTTAATTCTAATTCCACAAAACCATTCACTTCACTTGTAATGTCATTCATATATCTCTATAGTCTATATCCTCATTCTATGCTAATCCCAAAAGATAATATATATAACAAAGGACCCCACCCCAAAAAAAAAACAACCTTCATCAACCTGGTTTTAGAGACAATGCCATCCTAATATTCCTTTCTCAGATTGAACACTCATTTTTGTCATCAAAATGGATGATAGAAAAAACTAGCAATTAGGGGAAAAAAAATCTCATCTTTTGTCTTGCAAGAAATATGAATAGAGTAGCACAATATATCTAAAACATAATCTAGAGAACAATCCCCCATTAAATCAAGTAAAATAACAATCAGAGGACACAATCCCATTGTGAAATCAGAGTATCATTACCTGAGCAATAATCAACACAAGAAAATTTAGAAGATGGGTAATCTCATTTTGAGCTCATACATTACACCTAATGTATATGAACTTGTACAGTACATATATCTAACACTGGTATCAATGTGGAAACCAAACCAAGAGAGTGAGGATCCAAAACTAGAATCATCCAAACAATAAGAACCTAGAAATCAAAAAGAGTTACAGCAATTGACAAGTACATATATAAGAAACTTTCTTCATAACCATTACACAGTAAATATCAAATACCCAAACTAAACAAAAATGCATATACCCATTACTGTATCAAACAAAAAAATACCCAAAGGAACTAGAATCATTAAACAAAAAAATTAACATCAAGCATTTAGAATCATTAAACAAAAATACCCAAAGGAACTAGAATCATTAAACAAAAATTAACTCAAAAGGAAAAAAAAAAAATACCCATTACACGTTTGGGGGAGGCAAAGGGTCGCCAGCTGGGTGGGAGGTGAAGGGTCGCCAGAAGTGTCGCGAACTAAAGGATGAAGCGTCGTGAACTGAACATTGTCGGGGAGTTAAAGCGACGCCAACGATCAGCAACTTGAAGCGTCGCCAATGGCAAGTAAAATCGTCGCCAACGGCAAGCTGAAGCGTCGCGATTGGCGAGCTGAGCGTCGCGATCAGCGAGTTGAAGCATCGCTGTTGAGCTTCATCGTAGGTCACCGATCGCAACGCTCAGCTCGCCGATCAGCAAGATGAAGCGTCGCCGTTAAGCTTCGTTGAAATGTTTTGTGGTTAGCTGGGTATTGTATTGAAATTAGGCTTTTAAGTTTTTAGCGACAAATTTCAGTTTCGTCACTAAAGACCCAGGCTTTCTTAAGATTTTTAGAGACGAAATTCATATTTCGTCGCTAAATCATACTTTTAGTGACGAACTGTGATTTCTTCACTAAAAACATATAAGTACAAAACTATTATTATTTTTAGTGACGAATTTTTTTCGTCGCTAATTCTTCCTTATAGCGACAAAATGATTTTCGTCACTAATACTATCCACAACAATACCTACAGTGATGAAATATTTTGTCACTAAAAATTTCAACTTTTAGCGACGAAATATTTTGTCAATATAGATTAATTAAACTCGCACCAAAGTTTCCCTCCACTGGTGCCCATTTTTCAGATCACAATAGCGACGAAATTTATTTTTCGTCTATAAATGTTATAATTTTTTTCATTATTAGTGACAAAATTCGTATTTCGTCACTAAATCTGTATTTTTAGCGTCGAAAAATATTTCCTCACTAATTTTCATCACTAAAAATACATTTTGTTGTAGTGTGAAGAAAAGAAGTGCTTACATTAAATTTCAAGTCCTAAAATCCCTAATAACATTAAGTTTAGACACCAAGAGAACTTTGGCAATAAATGTAAGTGTTGTGTTTGTGTCTACGTGCGCTCAATCTTACCATAGTAAACAGTGCCTGATGATGCCGAAAATCGTCAGTAAGTCACACAATGCTCACGTACTCGAGGCAATACTTGTGAAACAAAAACGAAGAAAACCCTAGGAGAGTACCGGTGTGGTAACGGCCAAAGACCCTCCGAAAGTTAAGTTAGAGAATTTTTACAACTCTAGAGTGCTAGAGCTGGGGGAATTATGCGTACCTTGGTTTGTGAGGGTCTTGGGGTTTTTATAGTAGCATGGGGTTGAGATTCGTTTCATGGGTTAGAAGATCTTTCCTTGTGGGAGAGATCTTCTTTAATTTGCATAACTTATGGGATCTTTTCCTTATAGGACTCTTTTAAATAGGGTTAAGCGTGGGGCAAGAGATATTTCCTTATATGCTTATGCGTGGAGGTCAAGTCATGTCAGCCTCGTCAAAGGTTCGCTTATCCTTTTCAACTTCCCCTCGTCAACTTCATATCCCGTCAATATATTCTAGTCATTTCATTCAAATGTTTGTTGTCTTCAGGGTGCAGTCGTCAGCTTTGAGGTGGAACCATCGACTTTCACTCTATATGTGCAAGCGAGGTTGACGAGTTCATTAGGATCATCGCTTCAACCTAATAAGGAAAACTTCATCAAAACCACATAATTATCCTTATCATCTGCCCCCTACTCCGCAGCCCCATCGGCTTTAACCAACGGGTTATGGAGTTCAATTCGTAACTCTCTCCTTTTTCACTATTTATTATTTTATTTATTGAAAAAAGAGAGAAGGCATTTATGTGTGAATCCTCAAGCAGCCTTTATTAATTGTTTGGACACGTGGCTTAAGTGGATTGGCTTCGTTTCTAGACAAGAGTGTTGATTCATCTTCCGTGCACTTTTCATCCTATATATATCTCAGTTCCTTCCTCATTTTCTCCTATTTCATCATTGTTGATCTTCAGAGAGAGAGCTTTGCTATTCCGGGAACTTTCCTCCCATCACTTTGCTAACTTCGTTGCCTTCGTTCTTTCGCTGAGATCGTCACCTTTCAAGGAACCGTCTACTTGGTAAGTCACCTTTTGCTTTCCTTCATTCTATCTCTCATCTTTGTTTTTCTAGTTGATTGTTTACCTCTTTTAGAGAGGCCATCAACTTAGGCACTTGGAATACCTTCGTCACTTGTAGGTAAATAGATGTTTAGAGAAGCGATGAGTAAGCAGTCATCAGTCCGTGAGGGAGCAAGCTACAACGAGGTCTTCTAGACGAGTCATGAGCCCGAGGAGGGCCTTTCCTGGTCTTCAGATAGGGAAACGTCAGCCCATTCTCCTGATGAGGAAGTGGAGAGTTGTGTTGGAGAGGGAGGTGAGGAAAAGGAGATAGATGAGGGAGAGGTTGAAGGTGATGAGGGAGAAGAGGACGACGGGGACGAGGGTGATGCTGACAAGAGAACCCTTGAAGCTGGAAGTTCAGGAAGCCTTAGGAATGGGCATGCCCATCCGTTTATCCTTCCTAAAATGTGGACCGTCAACGATTTCTTGCCGACAATGACGGTCAATATATTTTATAATTTAAGGGATTGTTACCAAATCCTTAACCATATCCTGATCCGTCTCCCTGGGAAATTCGAGAAGTGATACTCAAGAAAGACGGTGGAAATCGGCATGTACGACACTATGTTCGCAACGGGACTAGGGTTGCCACTGATGGCATAGTAGCGTCAGTTAACTAATTTTCTTGGATTATCTGTCAGCCAGATTGCTCCAAATTCTTGGAGGATCTTTATAGGAGTTGAGATTTTGTGGGGTTTTCTAAATGGTGGGAATCATCAGCTTTCGTTGGACGAGTTCTTTTATTACTACAAACCTCAACACATCGTCTTGTCCCAAGGAATATACCACTTCGCTGCACAAAAGAAAAGTTTAAGGCTCATGTCAGACATGCTCGGCTCAAACAGAAACTGGAAAGGTAGATACTTCTTCGTTCAGGGGATGGATTTGGTATGTCATCCACAAGAGTGGGTTACAATGCCTCATGGTTTTGACAATACTTGGGGTATTGTCAAGGATTCAGGTTTAGCACCCTTAGTTTTTGCTTTAACTTTTCCCATTTATTTGTTAAGTGTTTTAATGTCATCATTTTCCATTTTTAGCTAGTGTTCGTTCGAACATAACTAACGAGCAAGAGGCCTTCATCCGTCGGGTCCTTGAAATTCCATTTGAGCAACGGAAGTGTAGGGACTTTATCACCCTCGACACACTGCATGCATATTGTGGAGGTCCGAAGCCGACGCCTGCAGCTCGTAGATTAAACACTTAGGGTCCGTTTGGATACAGCTGAAAACTAAAAACTGAAAAACATTGTAGCAAAATAATTTTTAAATGTGTGAATAATACCATGGGACCCATTTTTAATGAAAAAATTGTTGAAAAGTGAAATTTGTGGGTCCATAAACAGTGCACAGGTGTGCACTGTTCACGGAAAAGTCGAACATTTCGGCTCCCAAAAAAAAAAAGTAACTGAAACGCAAACGTGCGTCTGGGAAGCACAAAACACGCTTCCCAAACGCACACTTATTCTCGTCAGTGTAAGTAATTTATTTTCTTCCATCGTTTTTTCTTTTTGTCAGCTTTTGGTCTAATGCTCGTTATTTGTCCTTTGCAAAAATGGAGGCAACCATGCAAAAGGCGCAAGTGAGGGCGGCTGCTGCACATAGGAAAGAGGAACAGAAAGTGAAAGGGAAGGAAAGGGCGTCCTCATCAACCCTTAAGGCCGTCGGAAAAGGGGCGCCCAAGAGTAAGGTTGACAGGAAGGACAACCATCCTTCCAAGAAAGTCACTGTCACCCCCAGGGATAAACTCCCTAAAAAGTCGTCACCTCCCAAGCCGAGCCACGGGGCAGGCAAGGGACTAATGACGACGTCAGGCCCTATCAGTCAGGGACCTAATCATCGTCTTCTTACTCACAAGGACTACGCTGTTGAGATGATTGAGTCAATCATCAAGGATAAGGACGTGGACCCTTGTGCTAAGCAAATGACGGAGGAGCTGGGGGCGTCAGGCCTTTTTTACCTTGCTAGGTACGTCTCTTCCTTTTCTCTTTCTCATTTTTATTTATTTACTGTTCAATAGCTGACGGTTGTTCTATTTGTAGGCACTAGTCCACATGAAGGCGCTGTAGGATAGGAGCGTTGCCTAAGAAAGAGTGATTGCCCGTCTGCGCAAGTGCAATAGGACCTTGACCAATGAGCAAGAGCAGTATAAGGAGGCCCTTTGTACTCTTAATACGGAGATGAATGAGCTAAGAGAGAAGCTGAAGGAGGAAGGTCGTTAAAAGAAGAAGGAGCAAAAAGCTAAGGCGACGATAGAAAAAGAGCTGACGACCCTTCTCAGGCAAGTGGAGACGGCCAAGGCTGACGCCATGAAGGAATTCAAGGCTTCAAAGCCATTTATTGATTCTTGCGCCATCTACTATGGTGACGGGTTTGAGGATTACCTTAAACAGGTTAAGTCCATCTACCCTTACTTGGATTTATCCAAGTTCGCCATGGACGACCCCCTGCCATCAACTCTTGCTGGCGACACTATCCAGGAGGAAACCAACGACTCCACAGAGTCCGAATCTGATCCAAAAGATGATAGCGTCGTCCTTACCCAACCCACTGCTGATCCTCTCGTCACTCCTTTGGTCCTGTCCACTAAGCCATTGAATGTTGAGAACCCTTTAGCTCAGGACGTTCAAGACAAATAATGAACTTGTCCATTTTAGGGACTTAATGATGGGCTCGTCCACTTATGGACTTTGTAGTTTTACTGCGTCCACTTGTGGACTTGATAATAATTTTAACCCACCCTCATAGGATGAACTCGTCCACCTATGGACTTTAATAATGAATCCATCCACTTATGGACTTAATAATAAGTCATCCTCATAGGATGAACTCGTCCACCTATGGACTTTAATATTGAATCTGTCCGCTTGTGGACTTGATAACTTGATAATAAGTCATCCTTATAGGATGAACTCGTCCGCCTATGGACTTTAATAATGAATCCGTCCATTTGTGGACTTATTATGAGGATGAACTCGTCCACCTACGGACTTTAATAATGAATTCGTCCACTTGTAGATTTGATAATATTAACTCATCCTCATGGGATGAACTCGTCCACTTATAGACTTAACAATGAATTCGTCCACTTGTGGATTTGATAATATTAACTCATCCTCATAGGATGAACTCGTCCACTTATGGACTTAACAATGAATTCATCCACCATGTGGACTCGATAATATGAACTCATCCTCATGGGATGACTTCGTCCACTTATGGACTTAATCATGGATAAATACATAGAAATAGATAAATACACTAGTCATATCTGAATAAACTCCTCTTATTATGATAAATGCATGCATACGTATTGTAGAAAAAAATTTCTTTAAAGAAAAAGACTTGCCCTTTGGGCTTTAAAAAGTATTGTAGCAAAAATTAATTAAAATAAATTGGCAAATGAGGAGTGTCACTCTTCATGCTATCATCTACTGGTAGTACTTTTGGAGATGCTCAGTATTCCATGGATGGTACAACTTTTGTCCATCTAGTGTCTCCAAGTGATAGGTGTCTTTCCTGTGCCATGACATAGTTCTGTATGGTCCCTCCCAGTTAGGGCCGAGCTTTCCTTGGGTGGGGTCTCTAGCGGTGCCCATTACCTTCCTCAGGATGAGGTCTCCAACCTTGAAGTCTCTGTGTCTAACTCAGGAGTTGTAGTGCTTGGCCATGAGGTCCTGGTAACGTATGAGTCTTTGTTCAGCTGTTTCCCTAACTTCGTCTAGTAGATCGAGCTGTAGGCATATAGCCTCATCATTCTTTCTTTCATCATTATTACCCACCCTGTGGCTTGTGAGTCTGACCTCTACTGGGATAACTACCTCGCTTCCATATGCTAGTCGAAACGGCGTCTCATGTAGGTGTTCTGGCTGTTGTTGTATATGTCCATAGTACGCTTGGCAATTCTTTTGGCCATACACCCTTTGCCCCCTTAAGTTGAGTTTTGATGATTTTAAGCAATGATTGGTTCGTGACCTCAACCTACCCGTTGGCTTAAGGGTGGGCGGGGAAGGAGTAGTGGTTCTTGATTCCTAACTGCAAGCAAAAATCCCTGAAGAAGTCGTTGTCAAACTATTTCTCATTATCTAAGACCAAGACTCTAGGGATCCCATACTTGCAGAAGATGTTTTTACAGATGAAGCTTCTCACATTCTTCTCTATAATAGTAGCCAAGGCTTCTACTTTTGCCCATTTAGTGAAGTAGTCTATGCCGACTATAAGGAACTTCAGCTGTCGCATTGCTATTGGGCGAATGGTCACGGGGCGAATGGTCACGGGGCTGTCATCGGGGTCAGTTCTTCCGTTGGCTGTCTAATAATGTTACTGAACCTTTGACATTTGTTGCAGGCTTTGACATAAGTTTGGGCGTCCTTCTGTATAGTAGGCCAGTAATATCCAGCTCGAATTAGTTTATGTACCAACGATTGCGACCCTAAGTGGTTCCCGTAGATCCCTTCGTGTACTTCTCTCATAACATAATCCGCTTCTTTGGGGCTTAAACACCTTAGGTACGGGAGAGAGAAGTCTCTCTTGTACAAGACGTCACTTATCAAGACGAATCGTGTTGCTTTGACCTCCAGCTTCCTTGTGGCTTCCTTACTGTCTCGTAATGTGCCGTTTTTCAAGTAGGAGACTAATGGGTTGTCTAATTTCTTTTAGAACCTATCTCCTACACATGGATGGGATCTATTAATGACAAAAGCTAAATGAAGGAAAGTACCTTGTTGGGGGTGATCATGTGTTCTGCTAATGCAGCCTTGGCAAGACAGTCGGCTTGCTCGTTCTCTCCTCTGAGGATTTGAACAATCTTAGCTTGTAAATCATCCACCCTTCTCTTTACTTGCTCCAGGTACTTCTTCATCCTTTCACCCTTGCATTCGTACTCTGCTTCGTTGTTAGTCGTAAGGAAGTTGAGACGAACCATGCATTCGATCTCGTCCCCTTCTAGAGAATGAAGTATAATGCCCACTCCACCGACCTATCTGTTGAATGATCCATCCGTGTGTATACTCCACTGAGGATACTCTTCTGCCCCCTGGCTTTCCACGTTAATGAACTCCACAATGAAGTCAACGACCACTTGCCCCTTAATGGCAGTACGCGGGCGGTACTTTACGTTAAACTCACTCAACTCTATTGCCCAAAGTGTCATTTGTCTGGCGGCTTTAGGATTGCTCATTGCTCACCATAAGGGCTTATCAGTCAGGACAATCATCGTGTGGGCTTGGAAATATGGCTTGAGCTTGCGAGGTGTTGTAACCAAAGTGAAGGCAAGTTTCTCCATTGGTGGGTACCTCTCCTCTGCACCACGAAGTGCTCGATTGGCGTAGTACATGAGCTTTTGCACCTAGTCTTCTTCTCTGATCAAGGCCGCACTGACGACGGCCGGGGATATAGCCAAGTAAAGGAACAATTCTTCTCCTGGTTTTGAAGGACTTAGTAATAGCGAGGAAGACAGGTAAGCCTTTAGATCCTCGAATGCCTGCTGACACTCGACTATCCACTCAAAAGATTTCTTCAGCGTGCAGAAGAAAGGTAGGCACTTATCCATTGCCCTTGACACAAACCTATTCAGCGTGGCTACCTTACCATTAAGGCTTTGTACTTCTTTCACGTTCTTTGGGGATGGCATCTCTATTATGGCCCGGATCTTGTCTGGGTTGGCCTCGATACCTCTCTGAGACACCATGAACCCAAGAAACTTTCCTGTCGTCACCCCGAAAGCACACTTGTCGGGATTGAGCTTCAAGTTGTAAGAGCGAAGGGTGTCGAAGGTTTCCTTAAGATCATCCAAATGATTTTCCTCCCTTCGGCTTTTTACCAACATGTCGTCCATGTAGACTTGGACATTCCTCCCAATCTGATGTGTAAACATCTTGTTCATAAGTCTCTGATATGTTGCGCCCGTGTTTTTGAGATCGAATGGCATTACTTTGTAGTAGAAGAGGCCTTGACTTGTGACAAACGAAGTCTTCTCTTAATCTGCTCCGTCCATTTTGATTTGGTTGTAACCAGAAAAAGCATCCATAAAGCTTAGTAATTGGTGCTGAGTCATAAAGTCTACTAGGACGTCAACCCGCGGGTGGGGGTAGCTATCCTTGGGACATGCTTTGTTCAGGTTTGTAAAGTCCACCCACATCCTCCACTTCCCATTGGCTTTCTTAACCATTACCACATTCGCTAGCCAGTCGGGGTAGTAAACTTATCTAATGAAATCTGCCTCTTGCAACTTGCGAACTTCTTCTGTTATAGCTTGGTCTCGTCCCTGGGTGAACACCCTCTTCTTCTAATGGATAGGAGGAAAGACGGGCGACACATTCAACCTGTGTACCATGACTAAAGGGTCGATCCCGGGCATGTTTTCATGACTCCAGATGAAGACGTCCTAGTTCTCTCTAAGGAAAGTCGTAAGTGCTTGGCGGACATGCAGACCGGAGAGGGTGTTGACCTTAGTCATTTGTTCCGGTCTAGAATTTTCGAGAAGTATTTCTTCAAGTTTTTCAACGGGCTCTGCTACTGTCCGCTAGTCTTCTATGTTCATGGTTTGTAGATGATCGTCCATCTCCTACATTGTTATGTAACATTCACGTGCAACTACCTGATTTCCACGCAGTTCTTCTACTCCATAATCGGTAGGGAATATGATCATCAAATGGTAGGTCGAAGTTACAGCCTTCCATGAATTAAGGGTAGGTTATCCTAGGATGGTATTGTAAGCGAACAAGCAGTTTATCACAAGGAATGTTACGTCCTTAGTGATCTGCTGGGGGTAATTGCCAACCTTTACGCACAATGTGATTGCGCCAAGGGGGAATACCTTTGTTCCTCCAAAACCAATGAGCGGAGCATTCGTCAGAACCAATCACTCTTTATTAATCCTCATCTGCTGGAATACTGGGTAGTAAAGGATGTCAGCTAAGCTGCCATTGTCAACCAGGACCCAGTGTGTGTTGTAGTCCCCTACCCAGATGCAAACGATGAGTGTGTCATCATGCGGGTGGTGGAGACGTTGAGCATCTTCTTCTAAGAATTCGATGACGGGGTTGTCCATCCGTACCATCTTTAGGACGAAGCCTGTTAGCTGGAAGATTTGAACCATCTTGAGGTAAGTCTTACAGGCCTTTTTGGACGAACCAGAGTCTGCAGTGCCTCCTACAATCATTCTTATATCTCTTATGGGTGGCCTAGGATGCTCATTCTCCTGTCAGGGAACTTGCTCTTAAGGTGGATCCGCTCTCTCCTTGCAAACGAACCTTTGCAGCTTTCCTTGCCTGATGAGAGCTTTAATTTGTTGCTTCAAGTCGTAGTAGTCAGTTGTGTCATGACCGTGATCACAGTGGAAGTGGTAGTACTTATCTCTAGGCCTCTTATTAGGATTTCCCTTTAGCTTGCTAGGAAAGGTCAGGGCTCTTTCGTCCTTAATTTGCATCAAAACCTGGTTGATCAGGGCAGTCAGCAAGGTGAAGCTCGTGAACTTCCTTGCGAAGGGTTTGGAGTGCCTATCCTCTCGCCGTTCTCCAGTCCTAACCATCTTCTGCCCCTTATCCTGCCGTACGTCTTCCTATCTTTCCTTTTTCTTGAGTTTCTCTTCTCAGGCCAGTAATGCGTCTTTCGCGTTCATGTACTTGGTCGCCCTGTAAAGCACATCTAACATAGTCTTTAGGTCATTCTTATATAGAGAAAATAGGAACTTACCCTTCCGTAGCCCATTTGTGAATGCAGCCACGAGTATCTTGTCCTCAACTACATCAATCGAGAGGGCCTTTTTGTTCAAATGGGTTATGTAAGATCTCAGCGTCTCGTCCTCCCACTGCCTAATGTTCATCAGGCATGTAGTAGACTTCTTATACCTGTGTCCCCCGATGAAGTGTGAGGTGAACTGGGCGCTTAACTTCTTGAAGGTACTAATGGAGTTGGGTGTCAACCTACTGAACTAGATCCTTGTGAGTTCTTTCAGCGTGGTGGGGAAGGCTCTACACATGATCTCGTCTGCCACCCCTTGAAGGTGCATTAGGGTCTTGAAAGACTCTAAGTGATCTAGGGGGTCCATGGATCCGTCGTAACTTTCCACCAGCGGCATACAAAACTTCGGTGGAAGGGGGAACGAAGTGACGGGCACAGTGAATGGTGAATCTGTTCGATGGACCAAGTCATCGAGGTCGCTAGATACCCGTCCTCTAAGGGCGTTCATCATAAATTCTATCCATTCCTTCATCATCTGCATCTCTGCAACTATGTAAGGTGGAGCTGTATTTGTGACAGATGGCCGGCTCGTGTCCTGTCATTCTGGTCTGCTTGGGTCGTCACTACCCTCCGGCCTTTCTTAGTCCCTTCTCTCAGCGCTGGTGTCTTCTTGGCCTTCCTCTTGAGTGCTAAGGCCTATGTTCTCTTGGCACAGTTGCTCTTTTAGATCATGGTTTTGATTGGTGAGGCGCTCCACGGTAGCAGCGAGAGTTTGAACCTATCTCTCGAGGGTGGTCATGTGTGGTTCATCTTCTTGAACGTTGTTGGTGGTCACCATCGAGCGAGTAAGTACTATGCAACTCTTTGTCCAAGAAGCGATAGTATGGCTTACAAGTCACAATTCCCCACAGACGGCGCCAACTGATGATGCCAAAAATTGTCAGTAAGTTACACAGTGCTCACGTGCTCGAGACCAAGGTTGTCAAAATCGGGATCCTACGTAGGATCGTGGGAGGTAGGTAGGATCGTAAATCGTAGGATCGGATCGTGAATCATAAGATCCTACCTATTTTCAGATTTTAAGCAAAAAAACCTATTGATAGTAATTTTGTATGTTATATAATCACTTAAAATATGAATCCATCCATTAAAAAAAAAATTGCATCATAAAATGTAATTTGCACGCACTACATCATTCTTATATCATTCTAAGTTTCTAACGAAACAAAATATATTTAACTTTTGACATAATGTATCTAAAAAGTTTAGTACATGTTTAATTAGCAACTAAGTACCAAAATATTATCTACACATATGGAAAATGTTTTCCAAATTCTAAGTTCCAAATCCAAAATAAGTTAGGCTAGTTAGCATATAAAAACTAGCTAACTACAAATTTACAATATGTAATCCAAAAGAGAATTCTCAATCTAAGGTAAACTAGCTAATTACAAATATGAAATCCAAAAGAGAATTCCCATTCTAAGGTTCTTCTAATCTAATCACTGTCATTGTCATATCCCATTTCATCATCTAAATATTTTAGGTTTTGTTTTTGAAAACGTTAAACTTAAGTACTATAGGTTTTTTTAAGATTTTATGTTGACATAGGGGTAAATTTGGGACTTCAATTCATTATTGGACTTCTGATAACCCATTGGGCTTGTGGGTTTAGGTGGATTATCTTACCCAAATGAATCACACTTTAAAAAAAAAAAAAATCAAGCCAAATGGTAGGATCGGTAAGATCGGTAAGATCCCATACGATCCTACGATCCTATGCGATCCTACATGATCCTACATACGATTCTACCATTTTTGTGATCCTGTTACGATTTTAAACTTTTTGGTGAGGTGGGATCGTAAAATCGTGCGATTTTACGATCCGAATCGCGATTTTGATAACCATGCTCGAGACAATACCTGCGAAATAAAAACAAAGAAAACCCTAGGAGAGTACCGGTGTGGTACAGGCCAAAGACCCTCCGAATGTTAAGTTAGAGAATTTTCACAACTCTAGAGTGTCAAAACTGAGGGAATTATGCATACCTTGGTTTTTAAGGGTCTTGAGGTTTTTATAGTAGCATGGGGTTGAGATTCGTTTCATAGCTTAGAAGATCTTTCCTTGTGGGAGAAATCTTCTTTAATTTCTGTATCTTACGGGATCTTTTCCTTATAGGACTTTCTTGATTAGGGTTAAGCGTGGAGCACAAAATATTTCTTTATATGCTTATGCGTGGAGGTCAAGTCATGTCAGCCTCGTCAAAGGTTTGCTTATCCTCTTCAGCTTCCCCCTGTCAACTTCATATCCCGTCAATATATTCTAGTCATCTCATTCAAATGTTTGTTGTCTTCAGGGTGCAGCTGTCAGCTTTGAGGTGGAATTGTCGACTTTCACTCTATCGTTGTTAGGCCGTGAATGTGCAAGCAAGGCTGACAAGTTCATTAGGACTGTCGCTTCAACCTAATATGGACGACTTCATCAAAACCACAGAATTATTCTTATCAGTGCCAAAGCTTCCATCTCCTAGTTCTTTGGCTAAATCAAAATTGTTAGTGGCTTCTTCAAGATCATTATAGGAGAAGAGATGAACTCCAAAGTAGCTACTTCCCCTCTCTTGATTTGTCGTTCCAGAGGGATCATAAGAGATGCTTCAACTAAGTAAGGACGAGGGATCATATTTCTTCTTCATGCGGCGTCGATGGATAAAGAATACGATGCCCAGTATTATAAGGACCATTACGAGACATGCGCTAGCACCTGGGTAAAAAAGGAAGTTACAACTAGTTCAACTTCATAGTCCAAGTTGAGAATTTTAGCAAACACTGCACAGAAGTCAGAGATGAAAATGGATATATTACCTGCAACAAACTTCCACCGCTTACTCCCTTGCTTATCTGTAACCAAGGCAGAATAAATGTAATTTTAGATAAATATATTGAACAGATATTTCTAAAATATATATATATATATATATATATATTATAAAATGAATATGTGATATTGTTCATGTATGTATTTAATAAAGTTTACATGTGTAAAAGAGAGAAATATAAGTAGCCATTAATTAATTATGTAAGTGCTAAAAGTATCCACCCAACATATAAATACCTATAATCTAAGCACTTAGTGTGTGCTTTTAAATTCCAACATTAACAGTAAGCAACGAAAAGAATGAGGTGTCAGAACATTCATTACATCACAATAGAAATATAACAAGCTCATTCCATAACTTTTCTAAGCCCTGAGTGTGTGCTTTTAAATATACAATGTGCTCCGATTGAACGTAGAAGGAAAAGAAAAGATGCTTAAGGCCAAGAAGGAAGATAAACTTTTAGGTTTATGGATGTAGCGTAGATGCATCAAGTATAAGAGAGGTAGCAAATGTTTTCAGCTAAGAGATCCGAAACAACAATTCCAGAGATCCGCTTATTCCCTTGTTGTTCTCACTACAACAAAATATATTTTCAGTAACGAAAAAATTCGTCATTAAAAGTCCAGTTTTTCGTCACTAAGGACCTTTAGTGACGAAATTGGACTTTTAGTGATGAAATTCATTTCGTCACTGAAACCCCGTTACTAAAAGTCCTGGCAACAAAAAATTCCATCACTAAAAGTGCGATTTGATTTAAAAAAAAAAAAAAAAAAAACTTTTAGTGACGAAAACGTTTGGTCACTAAATGTTTCCCTCACTAAAAACACTATATAGTAACGAAAATATTTCGTCACGAAAAACACTTTAGTTTATTAAATCATATTTAGTGATGAATAATTTCGTCACTAAAACTATGTTCGGGTATATATAGTGACAAAAAAGTTCGTTACTAAAACTATTTTTAAGAAAATCTAGGCACATATAGCGACGAAAATTTTCGTCACTAAAACCATTTCTTACAAAATTTTGCTACATTTAGTGATGAAATATTTCATTACTAAAACAATTTTTTGTTGCTATATTTGTGACAAAAAAATTCGTCGCTAAAACTTATTTTATGTTTTTATTTTTTTCATGGCTTTGATATTAACCTGTAACTTGTCATTACATTATTAAAACCTCACATTTGAATAACACATTTATTTCAACAACACATTTATAAAAAAAGATCCATACATTCCACAAGTAAAAAATAAAACAAGTATCCAATTTAAACTCCTTTCATACAATAATTGTTTGCAATATATACAATAACTCAAGATGTTTTATAACAATACAAAAATGGTAGCATAATATAATTAGAACTAACGGAAGATGTCCTCATATGTCTTCAAGTAATGCCAAAAGTAAATCCCTTAAAAGCCACCAAAAAGAAATCTGCACAAATATAAAAACAATACTACATTAAAATCGTAAAGTAAAAATATTAACTATGTTATAACTTGAATTTGGGTCAATTGCTAAAATAAAGTACTAACCAAAAAGTGGTTTAACTTGAAGTTGAACCACCCCCATAGGTAAGAGCACCATTCTCTTGGTCCCTAGCTCTTGTCTCTTTGAGCTCAATTATCTCATTTTGTAACTGTTGGATATACTCCACTGAGGAATTAGATGAGGCGATGGTTACTAGAGAAGAGGAAGGTCTCGTGCCAAGTCCTTTTACAATACCAGACTTCTTCTTAAAAACCAAGTTTGAAATCTCCTCTTGTGTAAGGGGAATTGCATTAGGATCTTAACAATGATCTGCTTGCACTTTGAGAATATTTTCCTATCATTTGAAAGAGAAAAAAAAAACAAACAATCACAACATTAATACATATGTTAGAGCTTTACAAATATGATAGGGATAGAATGATAGGAATGGAATGATATAGATACATATGTCGCTTCATCGTCATGGTGTATCCACATATTTGTATTTGGATTGAAATGAACATCTTTGAAGATTTTTGCAGTTCAGGAACTTGACCATCATTATTATTTGTCTGATTAATTAATATTCAAGTGTTAGATAAATATACTTAATTAATCACAACATGCAATATACTAAGGTTTAAAAAAAATGAAAAAACACGCACCTCCTCATCAACCCTAACAGCAAGTGCCTTTGTCCCGCATCTATGTTTGCCTAAAGTTTTATTCCTATTTTCAGAGTTCTTTCTTGATTTTTTTCTAATAAACAACATTCAAGATATTTATTAGATCATGAATAAAACAGTATACATTTACTTCATCAAGTATTAATCTAATCAGTTGAAAATGTAATATAGAAAACATTGGATAATAATAATATACGCATAAATAATTTACCAGCCAATCCTCATTGGTCCATCTCCCATCAATGAGTTCAGTCCACTGCTTAAGTGTGGCATTCATTTGCGGGTGGTTTCTTGCATAGTCAGCACCATGAGATTGCTTGAGCTTTTTATAAGCCCGATGCAACTTGCTGGAGTTGGAACTCAATAATCTTCCACATTTTGTATTTAATGTTTTCATTACCAAGTTGGAATCTCCTTTTAGCGCAAAAAAATCCTGTAAAATGAAGTGTATATGTATTATAAAAATATTATTATATGAATTAGACAAGTTAGACGTTATCAATACTTTGAAGCACCACGTCTCTAATAGCAGCATCAACATTTTTCCAATTTTTCACGTTGTAAATGGACAAATTACTTCGCACTTGTACGCCAATTTGATTAACAAGCTTGCACGCATTCTTCCCAACAGGAGCATCATACTCTATAGCTATACGTACTGGTAGCTTACCACTTTTTTCAACAAGTGCTCATACTGCTACACCACGTGTTGTTCCACGGGTAGTTTTGCTAGCAGATCCTATTTAAACATTATTAATGTTAAAAAATTATACATGCCATGTACATTATAGCTAAATTAGGTGAAGTATAATCTCAATAGTAAAAACATGGTGCAATTGTAATTAAGTATGTTCTATGTAATTACCAGTCGTGCTAGTTAATGCCTCTGCACTAGAAGAACTTTGGGTAGGAGGATTTGCTTCAGGAGGTGTTTCCGTAGATTGGATCGTAGATTGGACCACCGGGATAAATGCCTCACCTTGCGAGCATGTAAGTTATCCTGGTGCCATCTGTAACTAACAAACATATATATAATGGAACAATAAAGTCATTACAAGTAATGGAATAATAAAGTTATTATCATCTATTGTATCCTATAGAACATCTATTGTACCTTATGGATTACAAAATTAGATGACTCATCATCATTGTCATCGTCACCAATAGGTGGTATATAATCATCATCTACCACAATATTAGCTCTAGTTCTTTTCCCTTTTGCACAATTGGACTGAGCAGAATCCTTTAGAGAACTTGAGATGTGCTTCAATCCCAAAACATCAATTATCTCTTGGTTTTGCCTCATTCTATCCAATTTTGCCATCTTATACCTCGATATATTATGAGTATATTTGGACTTTTTGGGCATTTTTTGAAACTATGTATTGAACACAATTATCCATATCAAGCAATTCACAAGCGCAAAATTTGAACACAATTGCTACTAACTCAACACAACAAATGACCACATCAATATCCATATCAAGTTCAAGATAAGTACAAAACATTTTAATAACAATTACTACTAACTTTACATATCATAGTCTATACCATTATCCATATCAAGCAATTTACAAGTGCTAAATTTGAACACAATTACTACTAACTCAACACAACAAATAACCACATCAATATCCATATCAAGTTCAAGATAAGTACAAAACAATTGCTACTTAGACAAGTATAAAACTTTAAGACAAGCACACAACATTTAAGACAATTGTTATGAACTTTACATATCATAATTCATATCAAGATCAACATCAGGTATGTCATGCTCTTCATTTTGATTAGCATCTCTTAAAGTTCCACCTTCAAGAACAACCTGAGTTTCAACATACTTACCTTTGACAAATTTGGTTCCCCAATGAGTTATTTCTTCTTGTTACTTGGATGCTTTCCTAAAGTTATATTTGGCATTCTATCTAGCTGCTCTTGTATCTTTCCCACTTGTAACTCTAAAGATCTCTTTCGTTTCTCCGATAAACCATTATGCAACCGACTATGTCTCCAACGATGTTCCATAGGCAAATAAGCTCGATGGTTAATGAATCCAATTTTACTTTCCAAAACTTCTGAATATGGTTCATCATTGCAAGAGTAACAAGAATGATAACCCTTTATTCTCCACCCAGACACGTTACCAAATCCGGAATAGTCATGTATTGTCTACAACAAGGTTGCACGCATCTGAAAATGCTCTTTACTATAAGCATCATAAATTTCTACACCTTCTTCCCACAACTCCTTCAACTCGTCAACCAATGGTTTCAAGTAAATATCAACAAAGGGGGTAGGTTACCTTGGGCACGTGTATCCTTGTACCTAGGCGCCTCACACACCGGACATTTATCAAGGTTTTCATTTTCCTTCCAAAATAGTGCACAATCATTTTTGCATGCATCTATATGCTTGTATGACATGCCCAAGTCAAGTAATATCTTCTTTACTTCATAAGTTGACCTTGAAACCAAGTTACCTTTTGGTAAAACCTTTGTCAGCAATTCTAGCATCATATCAAATCCCTTATTACTCAATTTGGTCATTACCTTTACATTCAACATCTTAATAACTAACTTCAAGATACTATAATCAGTGCAACCTAGATATAACTCACACTTTGCATCTTCCTCAAGTTTGTCAAAATGATGCACCTCTTCATCTTTGGTTGCATTTCTTGGTTCCCCTCTAATTCAGTCACCTACCAAGACATCGATACCATCCATATTATTACCATCTGACATTTCATTATCATGAATGTTCTCATTCAATACACGAGATTCTCCATGATTAAACCAATTAATGTAAGATTGCATAATCCCATGATGAAGCAAATGGATATGCATAGTATGAGGAGATTGTCGATAGCAATTCACACAGTGAATACACGGGCACGGAATATTACCACTCAAGTCCACAACCGCTCTTGCAAAATTAATAAATGCATTGACCCCTTCAATATATGGATGACTTAATCTACTATCGGGTGTCTTACCCATTGTCATCCAACTTTTATCCATGTTTGACTACAATTACAAGATGAATGCTACTTTAGTAAAATAAGGACAACTTATGCATAATGTATTTAAACCACAAGTTTCATTCACATTTGTAAGAAATTAAAAACACTCCCAATATGAATTTAAATCACCTTATAACACCACGCAAGCCACCCGCTTGCTCCAACACAACAACCCACCACAAAACCATTCACAAACATCACAAGTACAATGCTTACAAGTATTGAAATCGAATAAAGGAAATGCTTACAAGTATTGAAATCGAATAAAGGAACACAATTGCTACTAATCAACAAGTTTCATTCACATTTGCAAGAAATTAAAAACGCTCCCAATATGAATTTAAACCACCTTATAACACCATGCAAGCCACCCGCTTGCTCCAACAAAACAACTCATCACAAAACCAATCAAAAACATCACAAGTACAATGCTTACAAGTATTGAAATAGAATAAAGGAACACAATTGCTACTAATCAACAAGTTTCATTCACATTTGCAGGAAATTAAAAACACTCCCAATATGAATTTAAACCACCTTATAACACCATGCAAGCCATCCACTTGCTCCAACACAACAACCTACCACAAAACCAATTTCCAACATCACAAGTGTATATAGAGTTTTATAAGTTTTTAACTCTATATAGGTCCATTATCTTATCTATTCATCTCCCTAAGTTCATTACATTGGTTTATGTTTAAGGTGAGAATCTCCACTAGATCTACTAAATAGTAAATTCAACCCAATTTTTGTGTCCTTCAACAATGCAGTGTGTAGAGGGCACAAAATACTTCCTTCCCACCCTATTTTTTTCCTATTAGAAACGCAACTTTTGTTCCATTCTAGAATGAACTTCAAACACTTTGACAATCAGGCGGCTTCCAATAATGCTGCTTTATAGATATTATAATAATTAGACAAATAATGTATGATGATGAACATGCAAGTCATCCAGTTGCAACCCACTTGCTTTATGAACTTAAAGACTCTAAGCATCTAATTATAAACATATTTCAAAAGATCATAATCCAAAAAATCATTAAATGCCTAGGTATTCAGCTGGTATTTTTTCCCCTGTCAGGAACAAATGAAGAAATTAATAGGACAATGTTGGAGTTGCACAAATGTCAACCATCTCAATCCATGTTTTTAGACCCTACATGGTATCCCCCAGCACAATGTTCATATAGTTAGGAAATGTAGGAACTAAGATCTTAGAGCTATAACATTAATAACATAGTCATTGCATAGTAATTTTTGCATTGCCAATCTAATTTTTAAGTGATGAATTTCTTATTGGACTTCCCACTAAAAATCAACAAGTAAATAGATAGATGCAATGCCCAATTCACATTTCTAGAACTTCTAAACCCTCTGCTTGTTTCCCAACAAAACCAATGAATGCTTCACAAATCACACTCTATGGTTCACAAAATTAAATATCTCCTAAAACCCATTAAAACCAATGAATTACCCACTTTTTTTTCTTTTCCCATACTTTCTCAGCAACCAAACACAATATAATTTAACAAAAAAGAAAAAAAGAAGGTGTCATCACCAAGGTAATATTATCAAACAAAACAGAAACAAAAATGAAAAAGAAAAAGAGAGAGAGACCAGTTAGAGAGAAAGACCAAAGAAACTCAAGCGTTGCCGGAAGCATCGCAAACTAAAGCGTCGCAAACTAAAGCGTCGCTAGAAGTGTCGCCGGATGAAGCATTGCGAACTGAAGGATAGAGCGTCGCGAACAGAAGGATGAAGTGTCACGAACTGAAGATTGAAGCGTCGCTAATGATCAATGACTTGAAGCGTCGCCAACAATCAACGACCTGAAGCGTCACCAACAGCGAGCTGAATCATCTCAACGGCAAGCCAAATCGTCGCAATGGCGAGCCGAATCATCGTAACGGCGTGCTTAATCGGCAACGATTAGCAGAATCGTCACAATAGTGAGATGATTCGTTGCAATAGCGAGCTAAAGTGTTGTTGTTGAGCTTAATCGGTGATGGTTGGCTCTTAACAAAGCTTCATCGGTGACTATTTGAGCTTCATTGGCAACGGCTGAGATTAATCGGCGACGGTGGGAGCTCAACGGCGACGGTGGTTTGGGTTTGGGAGCTCAACGGCGAAGGCTGAACTTAATCGTCGTTTGGATTTTTTGTTTTTTTGACTAAGAGAGTTTTGGGCTGCTTTGAGTGAAATGTTTGTGGCTCAAAGAGTTTTGACCCATTAAACAAGACCAAAATGGCTCAGAGAGTGCCAGGTATTGAAATTAGGCTTTTAAGTCTTTAGTGATGAATTCCAGTTTCGTCACTAAAGACCGAGCTTTGTTAAGATTTTTAGAGACAAAATTCATATTTTGTCACTAAATCATACTTTTAGTGACGAATTGTGATTTCGTCACTAAAAACATATAAGTGCAAAACTATTATTATTTTTAGTGACGAATATTTTTCGTCGCTAATACTTCCTTGTAGTGACAAAAGGATTTTCGTCACTAATACTATCCACAATAATACCTATAGTGACGAAATATTTCATCACTAAAAACTTCAACTTTTAGCGACGAAATATTTTGTCACTATAGATTAATTAAACTCGCGCCAAAGTTTCCCTCCATTGGCGCCCATTTTTCAGATCACAATAGCAACGAAATTTATTTTTCGTCACTAAATGTTATATTTTTTTTCATTATTAGTGACGAAATTCATATTTCGTCACTAAAGCTGTATTTTTAGCAACGAATTTCTTCACTAAAAATACATTTTGTTATAGTGAACACTTTTCACAACTTGTTAAGATGGCAGGTTAGACATGAATCAACATACTTTCGCCTTCAAAAAAAACATACTTTCACATATATCTACCACTTATATGATTTTTATTTTTTAATAATCACAATATAGACAACGTCAACTGTTACGAAAATTTCTATATCCTGAAACTTAGACACACACAAAAAGAAGATACCAGAAAAGAAGAGAAAATAAATTCTAGTCAAACTCAAAACCCATCATATATATATATATATATATATATATATAATCTTTTCCAAAGAACTTTCTTCTATGACTACATACACTTTGAAAAAGTATGACTACAAGGACATAATTTTGTTAGCAAATTGGCTGGATTTGAACCTAGTTTAGCTCATCCTAACCGTCCACAGAACAAAGAAAAAAAAGTGATTCTTGCTTGGTTGTGGAGTTAATGTAGCATTCTGTCTTCCAAGCTAAAATCCTTTTACTTTTTGAGAAGTGACTTAATTTGCACTCATTGATTGACAGAGTTTAGATGAGACTGAAAACTAAAGAACTTCTAGAAGATCAAAGGAACAGGCTGTGTAAAACAAAAGGTAAAACTAATGGGCTTTAAGCTGTTTTACTAAGAGTTATTGGGTTCTACTTTTTTATTTTTACCCCAAAGCCAGCTATGACTTATAAGAAGCCCAATTCGTTAGGACTTACCATTTAGAAATCAATCTAAGGAAGAGGACTAGGAATCTCTCTAGGACTTACCAGTCTTCGTTCAACGTTGTAAACGCATTATTAACGTTACATCTTATCAAAAAAAAAAAAAAAATCATCTCATCTTATTCTTTTCTCTGTGATCTCTCCTACACATCACACATGGAAGCCCATCATCTGGCTCTCTCTTCCCTCATATCCCTCTCCTTCTTCTTAGCAATATTGTTGAGTGCAGTCATCCCTATGAGTGTGGAAGAATCAAAAACGATTCTTACCCTTTCTGGGGAGGTAATCGACCTGAACATTGTGGTCCCTAAGGGTTCAAGCTCGAGTATTGCTACGACAATGAATACCCAATTATCAAATTTAAAGAACTACAGTTCCTCATACTAAACATCAGCGAATCTCAAGATATCATGACCATCGCAAGATTGGACCTCTGGGGTGGTTCTTGTCCTCAAACCAGCCTCAATACCAGTTTGAATTATAGTATCTTTAATTACACTTCAACCGTTCTAAACATAACTTTGTTCTACGACTACCTTCCTTAAGTAAATATACTTATATCGGTCCAAAATAAATTTACGTGCAGCTTGAAAGGTAGTGACAGAAAAAATAATGCTTACTTTGTAAACGAATCGTTAGCGAAGATCCATATTCCAGGCCTTGCGTAATGCAGTGGAAAAATCTGTGTTCCAATTTCACGGAATGCTATTATTGATGAATTAATTTGCAAGTGTAGACTAGGCACTTCATGAAGCATTCAATCAAGGGTTTGAAGTGGACTACGATTCCTTGGACAATATTGCCTGTAACGGGTGTGTGGAATCAGGTGGGAATTGCAGTTCTAACATAATACACCAATTTGTCTGCTTTTGCTGCAACAGAGAGCGCTCTTATAATTGCTGATGAAGTACAAACTCGTCAGTCGTTGTGTGTGCATCCAGATGGAACCGTTCCTTTGTTTATATCACCTTGAAAATGGTAAGACAACTCCCTTAAGGTGGTCACCAATGTGGTGCCTGCCACAACGTCTCCGATGCTAAAGTCAGTATAAAGAGTTTTTAGGAAATAACAGAGTATTAGAATGGCTAGCAGTGTTCTTCGGTATGTCTACGTATTTTATGTTGGTGCTGGGAGGGTCATATATATACATTCCTGTAGCCCCTAGTCGTTGTGGCTGTTATGGTGGTTTTAATGCCTCTTTTGGTAATGCCTCATGGTCAATCATGTGATCTTTGATGGGCCTCCAATGGTCTGTACAGTTGTCCCTGTAACCGTCTGAGGCATTTATTTGACTGCATTGAATGGCTTCTTTATCTTCGTCAGTAATGTGTCTTACTTCGTCGGAGGGACCTAGTTGATTCGTTTGTCAATGTTGCCTTATTGGTTTGGATGAGGTCGTCCAGGTAAGTTGAGTTCGTCAATCCCATCAGTTGCCCCTGGATTCTGTGGTCGTCGTGATGCGTCATGACGATCACAGAAGATGAAAGGTCTATTGGCTGTACATGACTCTTAGGATTTCGCTCCGTATTAAATGCATAGTGGTGGTGCTACACGTGTTGTGGCCATATGGCACGTTTGGATTAGTGGAGTTAATGCTCCAATTGTATGACCCTTGGGTTTCCCGCTGAATTTTAGTTTTTTGAGCCTTGGTTTTTAAACTTCTTCTCTTCTCATTTTTCTCTTTCATTTTTTTCCAAACTTCTAATCATTGCTCTAAGTGTTTTCTTCTCCAACGTCCTTCTGCAACTCTTCTTTGAGCTGGTGCGTAGCGTGGTGCTGCTTCCTTCATTCGCCCTCTTTTTGAGGTACACCTCTCTTCCTTTTTCTTACTTCTTTTCTTTCTTGGTTGCGATAAAGCTTTTGATTTTTTTTTTTTTTTTGATTTTTGGGTTCTTAGCATTCATCTTTTTTTTTGTTTCTGGGTTTTCATGGTTGATAGTTCTAAGGTTAGGGTAATGTGTCCCTCAGTCTCTTTCTTGTTTGCTCGTTTAGGGGCTTCTTTAGACACTTCTGGTGCTTTATTCCTCTGATTAAGAATTTCATTTTTGAGGGTTGTGGGCTAGGAGTTGTAGTGGGTGAGTTGTTTCCTGTGCTCAACCAATCAGTCAATTGGTTTAGGGGTTTGATAGAGGAGAGGAAGAGGATGTCTGAAGTTCGATCTAGTGAGCTCGAGACTAGGTTATAGTCTAACGATGGCCCAGTGGAGGAAGATACAGTTGTTTCTTCCTCTCGAGAGGTTAGGGCTTTCCACACCCTTGAGCAGGTGTGTGGGCTGGATGCCGATACATTAGGTAGGTTTAAGAATAGGTTTCAGTTTCCGGAGCGTGTTAGGGTTCGTCTGCCCAATGAGGAGGATTAGGCTTGTCACTTCTTCCCCGGGGAGGTATGCTTTTACGAGTCTACCTTCATCTGTGGGTTAAGGTTCCCTGTCCATCCGTTCCTTATGGAGCTATTAGATCGTTTTTGGTATTGATCCCGGGCAACTTATGCCCAACTCCTAAAAAATAATGGTCAACTGTATGGGGATATGTCTGGCTGCTACAGACAGAGGCATGCTTAAAGTAGATGAGTTTGTCTACTTGTACCGTTTGAAAGCGTCCAAGGAGCATGGGTACTATAAGTTGGTGCCTTGGGAGAGGAGGACCCGGATCGTTAGGGGTCTACCTTCGTCTTTCGAGTACTAGAAGTCCCGATTTTTCTTTGTGTCCAGGGACGACTTTGAGACTCCCTCTAACAGGGTTTGAGGTGATCTCCCGAGGCTGCTTCGTCGGTGGGGAACCCCAACCTTAGGTGCGTCATTTATTTCTTCTCATCATTTGAGTTTTGTTGTGTTTATTTTTATCGTCTCTAACTCCTTTGCTCATTGTTTTGCGCAGTTAAGAGACGTCCCAAGCTTAAGAGCAGATACAAGGAGCACGTGGAGAAGGCGATCAAGTACGCAAAGTCAATTAAGGACTGGGACAACCTTGTGGACCCACGGACTCTCACCTTCTATTGCCTTGGTCCAGAGCCTTCTGCCTTCGTCCTGTGCAATATTGATATTGAGGAAAAAAAGAGTAAGTGTTAAGTTCATCAGTATTGATTCCCTTGTATACACTTTTTTTTTTTTTTTACAAGTTTTTTCCTCTTACAGGAATGGCAACCAAGTTTAACAAGGACATGTATGTGAAGATGAGATCGAAGAAGGATGAGCCATTGTCTAACATTAGGAAGAGGACAGTGCACGTCACAGGGAAGGGTCCCTCTGCTACTCCAGCTGCCCTTGTTTCTCCAACTGTCCTCGGTACTGAAAATGACGAGGACAGCTTCTCCGGCCACTTCTGTCGAAGAGGTCCCTACTCTTACTTCCAAAAGGTCACGCTTGAAAGGTAAAGGGAAGGAGAAGTCTGACTCTAGAGCATCCAGTATCTGGAATGATGCTGAGCTTGCGGTGGAAAGGGCGCACGAGGTCATCACTGCTGAGGACCTGAAGATTTTCTCGGGTGTACCTTCCAACAAGGTGGTGGCTCGTCACATCCATAGACTTGTTCAGGTAAAGTACTTGTGAAATTTTAGTTCCTCTCCCCCTTTTTTTTTTTTTTTTTTTTTTTTTTGGAGGTGCTAGAAAAGAACCTCCACCTTACTTTAGAGTATCTAACTCAAGAGGCTAAGGTTGAGTCTGCAGTGTCATGAGTGGTGGCCTTGGAGGTAGAGAACTCAATGTTGAAGAAGGATTTGATAGCTGCCATGGACAAGGCTAACTCCATCAAGGACAAGGTCAAGACCCTGAGTGACGATCTCAGAACTGAATGGCAGTTAACTTTGAAAAAGGACAAGCAAATTCTAACTGCCAAGGAGAAGATCTAGACGATAGCTGCTAAGGCTGTGGAGGGCTTCCAACAGACTGAAGAGTACAATCTCGTGCTCTTCAATTGGTACTTAAAAGGGTTTGAGCTTCTGAGGCGATACTTTATCAAGCACCCTTCTGGAGTGGATCTGGAAAACCTTGACCTCGAAGAGGTAGATAAGGAGATGGCTGCTAACGAGGCCACCCACTCCTCAGCCCCTAAAGGTGATGCCCCCGAAGGTGTTCTTCCCCCTCTAGCTGATAATGCAAACGCTTGAGCTTGTCACCAATTTCACTCTTTTTTCTTTTTTTTTTTTCTTTTTTTTCTCTTTTAAGTGCCTAGGGTGTTTTGGGCCTTTTAATTCTATTTTGAGAACAATATTCCAATTTGAGAACAATCTTACCCCATGTTTAGGGGCTTATAAATATAATGCTAGTTGCCTGTTGTCTTTGGGCTTTTACTTCTGTTTATAATTTTATGCTTACCTGTGTGCATTCTTGTATCTATTTGTTTCGTTTCTTTGGTTGTTTCTTCTTCGTCAGTAGTTTGCACCATTGCATTCTTATTGATAACTTGCATTTGTCTTTGGCGAAAATCTGTTACTATGCTGATTTTATGTTTGACTTACACCCTTTTAAGGGATCCTGTCATTTCGCTTTCTTCATCATTAACTTACATCCGTCTAGGTGGAATCTTGTTACTTGCCAATTTTTTATGACTTACACCCATTTAAGGGATTTTGTCATTTCTTTAGCTTTGTCAGTAACTTACATCCGTCTAGGCAGAATCTTGTTACTTAGCAATTTTCTTATGACTTACACCCATTTAAGAGATCTTGTCATTTCTTTGGCTTCATCAGTAACTTACATCTACGTAGGCAGAATTTTGTTACTTAGCCATTTTTTATGACTTACACCCATTTAAGGGATCTTGTCATTTGTTTGGCTTCATTAGTAACTTACATCTGTCTAGGCGGAATCTTGTTACTTAGCCTTTTTTTTTTTGGCGAGCTTCAAATGACTAGACCTGCTTGCACTAACACACTGCCTGAATAATTCTTTTATTGCTTTCAAGGATGAATACATTTGTTGGTTACATTTATTGGTGGTACTTCTTCAATTGCTCGATGTTCCATGGTTGTGGGAGCCTCTGTCCGTTTATGGTCTCTAGGTGATAGCTGCCTTGCCTGGAGTAATGGACGACCCGGTAGGGTCTCTCCCATGTGGGGCCGAGTTTCCCTTGGGCAGGGTTTTGGTTGTTGGAGTGACTTTGCACAGGACGAGGTCTTCTATGTCAAGTCATCTGAGCTTCACCCTCTTATTGTAGTACTCAGCCATCTTCTGCTCGTATTTCGTCATCTTGTGGGAAGCTTTTTCTCTAACCTCGTCTAGGCAATCCAAGTTGACTCTTAAGTGGTCGTTGTTACTCTCCTCCTGGAACATCTCTCGCCTGATGCCTATCTTGACCGGGATTACTGCTTCAATGCCATAAGTGAGTTTGAAGGTGGTTTCTCCTATTGGCATCCTTGTCATAGTCCTATAAGCCCACAAGACATTGGGCAATTCTTCTGGCCAAGCCCCCTTTGTGTCGTCCAACCTAGCTTTGATAATCTTGAGTAGCGTCCAATTAGTCACCTCCGTCTATCCATTTGCTTGTGGATGCCCCAAGGATGAGAACTGGTTTTTGATCCTTAGGTTCGAACAGAAATCCCTGAAGCCTTAGCTGTCGAATTGCCACCCATTATCTATTATAATCGTCCATGGAATCTTGAACTTGCAAATTATATTCTTCCACACGAAGCCCTAGATTCTTGCTTCGGTAATGGTTGCTAATGCCTCTGCTTCGACCCATTTTGTAAAGTAATCAATGGCGACTAGAAGGAATTTTACCTGTCCTTTACCTTAAGGTAGTGGGCCAACGATGTCGATTCCCCATTGTGCAAATGGCCAGGGGGAGGATATTGTCGTCAATCTCTCGGCTGGAAGGCGTTGGACATTGCCAAACCTCTGGCACTTGTCGCACTTCCTGACGAGCTCCTTTGCATCTACCTGCATCATGGGCCAAAAGTAGCCCGTTCTGACAACTTTACTTACCAAGGATCTGGGGCCTGCATAGTCTCCACAAACCCCTTCATGGATCTCTTCGAGAATATACTTGGCTTCCTCTTCATCTATGCACTTCAGGTAAGGCATGGAGAAGCCTCTTTTGTATAGTTTGTCATTCAGGATCGTGAATCTGGCGGCCTTCTTCCTGACCTTCCTGGCTTCCTCAGCATCTTGTGGGAGGTGTCCATCCTAGAGAAAGGATATAATCGATGACATCCAGCTACCTATGTTCTGGATTGCAAATGTGGAGATTTCTACGATGCTGGGGCGTTTTTGGACTTTCATCTCTAGGCCTAGGTTGATTGATCCTTCTTCTGACGATGCTAATTTTGCAACTTCATCTGCTGCCATGTTCTGGCTTCTGGGGATCTGTATGAATTCTACTCTATCAAATTCTTGGGTTAGATGCTTCGTTAGCCTGAGGTATTTCTGCATTCTTTCCTCCTTTACTTCATATTCCTCCTGAATCTGCCCTATTACCAGCTTAGAGTCACTCTGGATAAGCAAGTGTTTTGACAACCCCTATTCCCCCCTCTTTTGTGCTGACAAACCATCGGTCTGTATTGTCCACCATTTTTTCTCGTTGGTGAGGCCATTATCGTCTGGGAGGGTGAATTCAGCGATGAAGTCTGCCAAGGCTTGTGCCTTAATGGCTGTCCTGGGGTGGTACTCAATGTCGAACTGGCTGAGTTCGATCGCCCACTAGACCATTCTCCCTGCTGCTTCAGGCTTGTTCATGGACTTCTTGATGGGTTGATCCATCATCACCAGGATAGGGTTCGCTTGAAAACATGGTAGCAATTTGCGTGAGGCTACTATCAACTCGAATGCAATCTTTTCAATCCTTGGGTACTTAGCTTCAGCACCTTGGAAAGCTTGACTGACGTAGTAAACTGGGGGCTACTTCTTGTCCTCTTCTCGAATGAGGGTTGCGCTCACGGCCGTGGCTGATACTACCAAATACAAATATAAGTTTTCCCCTTCCTTGGATGGACTCAAGAGGGGTGGATTACTCAAGTAACGTTTGAGTTCCTAAAACGCTACCTTACATTCGTTAGTCCAAGCGAAGGACTGCTTCAATGTCTTGAAGAAGGGTAAGAATTTTTCCGACGCTCTAGAGACGAACCTATTGAGAGTTGCAATCCTTTTTGTGAGCTTCTGGACTTCTTTAATGGTCTTGGGCAATGTCATGTTGAGTATGGCCTACACCTTCTCCGAGTTTGCTTCTATCCCCCTTTGGGACACCATGAATCCCAAGAATTTCCCGAGGCTACGCCAAATGCACATTTGTTAGGATTCAACTTCATCTGGTATTGTCTGAGGGTGCGAAACGTCTCCTTCAGGTCGTCCAGATGGGCAAGTTCTTCTTTACTCTTGACGAGCATGTCATCCACGTATACCTCCATATTCCTGCCAATCTGCTTGCTGAACATTTTGTTCACTAACCTCTGGTAAGTTGCTCTTGCATTCTTCAATCCGAAGGGCATTACCTTATTGCAATAGAGCCCTTAACTTGTGACAAAAGCAATTTTCTTGTGATCTTCTTCAGCCATTTTTATCTAGTTGTATTCTAAGAAAGCATCTATGAATGTCAGTAACTTATGCCCGGCTGTAGAATCCACTAGCTGGTCATCCTTGGTAGAGGGAAACTATCTTTCGGGCAAGTTTTGTTCAGGTCCGTGAAGTCCATGCACATCCTCCATTTCCCATTTGCTTTCTTCACTAGGACAACATTTGCGAGCCAATCAGGATAGTAGACCTCCCAGATAAAGCCTGCTGACAATAGTTTGTTAATCTCGTATGTAATTTCTTGGTTCTGCTCTAGGGCAAAGACTCGTCGTCTTTACTGGATGGGCTTTCTCTCCGAGTCCACATTCAGCTTATGCTGAATGACTTTTGGAGATATGCCTAGCATGTCCTCGTGACTCCACGCGAAGACATCCAGGTTTTCTTTTAGGAACTGAATGAGCCTTGTTCTCTTCTCGGGACTTAGTGTCGTCCCTATTCTTGTCGTCTTGGTTGCCTCTCCATCGACCAATTCCACTGTCTCCAAGGCTTCCACTTTATCTTCTTCCTTCTCATCGATTACGCATATATGGTTCTCCTTTGCAGCTAACACAGCCTAGTAGCATTCTCTAGCTAGGACTTGATCTCCTTTTACCTCGCCAACACCATTCTAAGTTGGGAACTTTACCTTTAGGCAATAGGTGGATGTGGCTGACTTCCAGCGGTTGAGCATGGGCCTCCCAATAATCACATTATAAGATAAGGGGCAGTCTACCACTAAGAAGTCTAACTGACGGGTCAACTGCCTCGGGTAGGTTCCCACTGTTACTGTCAATGTCACTATGCCCTTGGGATATACTTTGTCTCTACTGAAATTGACGAGGGGGGAGTCAAATGGGCACAGTCTTCTTGGATCTAGTTTCAACTGCTGAAAAGTAGGAAGGTAGATGATGTCTATGGAGCTACCATTGTCCTCGAGGATTCTCTTGGTATTGAATCCTTCTATCATGAGCATTATGACTAAAGGATCGTTATTTGGCAGCTTCACTCCCCTAGCATTTTCCTCATTGAAAGACATGTCCTGGTCCGTCCGTCTCTGCTTAAATGGGGGTACCATATGGACACTGTTCACCTGCCTCTGACATGCTTTCTTAAGGGATCTGAATGACCCACCTATGAATGGCCCTCCTGCGATCGCCTTTATCTCCCTGATCACATTCTGGGCGAGGACTCGCACTAGTTTTTATTACCGTCCCTGAACCTGCTACATTCCCCCTTCTTTATATACTTTTACAATTTTCCTTTCCATATCAACTCCTCTATCTGCGCCTTTAGGTCCCGACAATCTTCTGTGTAGTGGCCATGATCCTTGTGAAACCGGCAATACTTCTTCTTGTCACAGACGTTAGGGGATGAATGTAACGGCCTTGGCCATTTGAGATAGTGCTCATCATTAATCTGCGTCAAAATTTTATCAACAGGCATAACTAAAGGAGTGAATTTTACCATTCTGGGAGTTTTCTCGTCTTTCCTTCTACCCCCGTCATTAGTCCGACGATTTGGACGCTCCCTTTTTTGTCCTTTACGATCATCATCCTTCCTTCCCTTATCTCCCGGTTTTTCTACGTCTTTCATGGCAGCTAATGCATCTTTAGCATTCATGTACTTCTGTGCCTTCAAGAGCATCTCTGCCGTTGTCTTAGGAGGATTCTTTGCTAGCAAGACCATGAACTCTCTGGACTTCAGCCCTGCCTTAAAGGTCGTCAACTGCACCTTGTAATTAACTTCATCTACCTTTAGGGTCTCTCGGGTAAAGTGTTTCATGTACGACCTCTGGGTTTCTTTCTCCCCTTGTCTAATGGTGAGTAAGTAGTCTGTTGGCCTCTTAGGGCGTTGTCCCCCGACGAAGTGGTGCAAAAGGCGTTGCTTAATTGCTCGAAGATGTCGATGGACGATGTTGGTAACTTTATGAACCACTCCCTTGCAACACCTTTGAGAGTGGTAGGGAATGAATGACACAGTATTTTGTCAGGAGGTTGTTGAAGGCCTAATGTCATCTTAAAGGTGTTGAGGTGGTCCTGAGGGTCCTTAAGTCCATCAAACGGCTCAAGCTGAGGCAACTGAAACTTCGACAGTACAGGGCATTCCAAGACTGCCGTGGTGAAGGGCGAATCTGTTGCCCTGACCATTCTATCCAGGCTTCGATTTTTTTTCTCCTTAATGGCGTTTCTCAGCTCATCCATCTCCTTCCTCATCTCCCGGAGTAGATTTGAGTTTTGTTCTTCTGGAGTAGTCGATCCTCGACAATCATTCCTCTTATAACTTTCTCCCTCGTCTTCTTGATTGGTTCTAAACCGGTTCTCTTCCTGTTGAAGTCGTTGCCTCATTTCTTGATTCTGCCTAGTGAGTTCTTCAACGGTAGCTACAAGAGCTTGGACCTATAGAGCTAATGCTACAGAATCTTGGTTAGACTCCATATAAATGTAGAAGTTAATTGGAAACTACGATTTCGAACTGAAGTACGAAAATGTCGTCCCCACAGATGGTGCCAAACTAATGAAGTGCAAACTCGTCAATCGTTGTGTGTGCGTCTAGATGGAGCCATTCCTCTATTTATATCACCCTGAAAATGGTAAGATAACTCCCTTAAGGTGGTCACCGGTATGGTGTCTGCCACAACGTCTCCGATGCCAAAGTTAGTATAAAGAGTTTTTAGGAAATAACAGAGTATTAGAATGGCTAGCAGTGTTCTTAGGTATGTCTATGTACCTTATGTTGGTGTTGGGAGGGTTATATATATACATTCCTGTAGCCCCTAGCCGTTGTGGCTGTTATGGTGGTTTTAATGCCTCTTTTGGTAACGCATTATGGTCAATCATGTGAGTTTTGGTAGGCCTCCAACGATTTGTATAGTTGTCCTTGTAACCGTTCGAGGCATTTATTTGACTGCATTGAATGGCTTCTTTATCTTCATTAGTAATGTGGCTTACTTCCTCGAAGGGACCTAGTTGATTCGTCTGTTAATGCTGCCTCATTGTTTTGGATGAGGTCGTTTAGGTAAGTTGAGTTCGTCAATCCCATCAGCTCCCCAAGTAACAATATGTACTCTCTTTTCTCTTCTCACTTACCTAGATTGCGAGAGATACAAATACTGTGATGTGACCGTGTGTGGGTAGTGAAGAAAAAATAGTGGTTATGTATGTAAGTGAAAGATAATTACTTTACAATTTGCAATATCAAAGTTGTAACAAAAAATTGTGGTGGTAGAAAACTAAAACAACTCCCTTTATTTTCACTTTTTTTTTTTTTTATTATTATGAGTGATGCCAACTGAACTTCTGCTCACTCTCTGCATATAAGTCTTAATATTCTCCTCTTATGTTATCCGTGATTTTGGTTATGAAATTAGAATTATGTTTTTCCTTCTTTTTTTCCTTTTTTTTTTTGGGAAAAAAAAAATCAATGATTCAAGTGATGATGAACTTTAAAAAATATTTTAATTAGCAATTAGTGATGAAAATTAGCAATTACTAATATTAGTTGTAATAAGATTTTTTTTTTAGTCAATTTTGACTAAAATACTCCTAAATAAGTTTCTATAATAAGAAAATAAAACTCAAATCTATATATATATAAAAAAACCGAAACATCTGAAACTTTCACAATTTTCCATGTCAGCATAATATTTAAATAAAATTATTGTTTTATTTAAATAAAATCATTTTTTTTAGTTAAAACTTAACTAGGAGTGAAACTCTATCTCTTTAATAAGTCTAACTTAAACTCATACTCATCATTATCATTTTTTTGAAATTCTCATAATTTTCCACGTCAGCACAATATTTAAATAAAATTATTATTTTCTTTAAATAAATTCACAATTTTCCACGTTAGCAAAATATTTAAATAAAATTATTATTTTTAGTTCAAAATTAACTAGAAATGAAACTCTATCTTTTCAATAAGTCCAACTTAAACTCAAACTCATCATTATCATTTTTTTGAAACTTTCACAATTTTTCACGTCAACATAATATTTATATAAAATTATTATTTTATTTAAATAAAATTATTTTATTTAGTTCAAACTTAATTAGAAGTGAAACTATATCTCTTTTATAAGTTCAACTTAAACTCAAACTCATCATTATCATTTTTTTTAATAAAATTATTTTTGTTTACTCAAAACTTAACAATGAGTGAAACTCTATTTCTCTATTAAGTCCAACTTAAACTCAAACTCAAACATTGATAATCTATATAAAAACAAAAATTATGATAGGACCGAAAAAAAAAAAAAAAGTTGAAAAAAAAGAGACTCACGTTAATAATCGTGAGTTTGGTTTTTGGCTTGAAATTTCTACTTTTATATATATATATATATATATATATATATTGTACATGGCTAATAAAGCATCTTTATTTTTTTGGAGAAAAATCAAAGATGCAACCTATATCTCCCAGCCTAGGGAACGATACATTTTTATTTGGTATGTTATATATAAATTTGTTGAATTTGGTTTGGTTCTAAAGTAGAATTTGTAGATTCTATAAATCTTGAAGTTTTAAGTCTTGGGGTTTTTAGTAATTGTGTCTTAGTAAATTGATCTTAATTCTTCACCTTAAATGCTTTTTATTTAGGTTCATATGATTTTTTATTTTCTTATTAAAAGCTATATTTTTTGTTGATTAATTATTTGTTTGGATGGTATTTGCTAAGCTTTCCTGGAAGGAGTCGGCAAGACCAAAATACAGCGTGTTTGGTAAAATAGGTGTCCCAAAAGGCCAAAACTTTTCCATTCAATTTTGTATCACAAAAAATTTCCACTCATCCATGGACTTGCGTGTATTGACATGACAATACACAGAATTGTGGTCTTGCAGCGATGGAAGCATAAATAGTGACGGCTGCGAAGGTATGCTCTCTATCATTCTCATGGGGCCCGACATGTATGGTTCCGGTTCTACATGATAAATTCTGTTCACTGCTTTTAGTTTCGGTTTATTTTGTATTGTATTACGGTTTGTAAGTCTCCTTTTCTTCATTTGACTGCTGATGGGAATGATTGCGGTATGCACATAGGCAAAGGGAAAAGGGGAGGAAGAGGCCATACTAAACTAATGGAGACCGAGATTAATATTAGTCAATAGTGGGTTTTTGACCAAGGGTGGGTCCGACTGGTTATTTTATATTCGTTAAAAAAAAAAACATTGAAAAAAGTTCAATTAAGAGTTTAATACAGTACCCCCTAAAAAAAAGAAAAAAAAAAAAAAGTGTTTAATACAGTTTCTTTCATTACAGTGGGCCTTTTTGAGACTGTGGGCTAAACTGCCTCCTGCCACACTAAGGCCCAAAGAGTTCTGGATAGAAAAGTCAGGACCGGTCCAATTGCAACTCACCTTGAACCGGCTTGTGCACAAACTAAAACCCCTTTGTTGAAACCTTGATCACATGCTCATGGCAGATGAAACTGTTATAAAAGAGTTACAACAGACAAGTATAAATAGTAACAATGCGCTTGCTATTAGCTAAAATAAGTAAAGAAATCCAAATATGATAAATAAATAAATAAATAAAAGAGCATTATGGCAATAGAAATGCACTATGAATAAAATGGCAAAGTAAAAAGAGAAAATAGCATTGAAACTTAATCAATAAAATGAAAGAAGAAATGGTTAGTCTGTCGTGCTTAGTTGCATTATGGAACTAAGACCAAGGAGGGAAACACTTCCTCAATACGGATAACCTCACAGGAAGATCTTGTCGTAGAAATTACTCACTTTGAAAGAATAGGCCTAAATAGCTTATGCCCAGAAAATCCTTAATCCTTAACAGAGGGTAGGCTTTTAGAGGGAAAGAAGAGGTTATCCTATTGGTGCATGCCTGCTACCACACTCTTGCCTATTCTCTATTTTTTTTTCTCCTTGTTTCGTTACTCTTTTCATTTTAGTTCTTGCTCATGTGATGTTGTTTTTTCTGATGTTGTGGTGATGTGATTGTTATAATGTTGTGACTCTCCTATTGTGATTGTTGTTGTGTTGATGTTTTTCCCTGTGCACGGCGGAGGCTCCTTATATATTGCCTGTTGTTACTGGTTTTTTACTATTTCACCCTTTAACCACTTTTGTCTGGGTGTGAGTGTCCTTCCAGACCACCCACTAATTTGTCAGCTACCACCACCACTTACCTGTGTTGGTCATGCCACATCCCATTACCAAACAAAGAATTCTATTTTGTTTGCTTGTTCACCGTGGCATTCCCATCCGGAACAAGGTGGGCATTCTTTCTTACTATCCCTCATGGCATGCACCTAGTAGTTCTAACTCATCCTTTCCTCTCTTACCTTTGACCCATGGCCCACCACTCCTGTATTGGTTGGGTACAGGTTGGTGGTGCTTGAGCCTTGTACGTGCACCACTTTCATGTGTGTCCAAAGCTTGTCTACTACTCATGCATTTGCCATGGCCTGGAGGCCCATTTGTGCGTTCTACTACTCATTCTTAACCTCTTGTGGCGTGAGCAGGTTTCTGAGCCTTCATTCTTTATGACTTACTTTCTTCATGGACTGGGCCTTGCTTGATTGTGGGCTTTTCTCTCTTTAACCCATTCTTTGTTCCTTCCGTAGACTTGCTAACATTTCTACTAGAACATTTTATTATTCTTGCTGTGGTGTTATTTGATCCGTGCTTACTGGACCTCTTTTGAGCCTGCTGTGTGCTTTTTCTTTCACTTAATTATATTGACCCAATGTTGTCATTGGGCTTACATTTATGTTACTTCGGGCCTTCTTGACCCATTACTGGCTTCCTTGGCCCATTTCTTCCTTATTGGGCATCCTCGGCCTATTTCCTTTCCTCAGGCATCCTTTGCTCATTCTAATTCTGCATTCCCATGGGATTTTGTTAAGTCTTTTGGGCTTCCCCGGCCCAATTACCATATCCTTTACTTTTGGGGTTCATGGGCTTTTCATCAATCCCTCACTCACTTACTTCATTACTTCAGGCCTTCTTTAGCCCATTCTTGCTTTCCATACTGCCCATGAGTTTACTACTTCTTTCTCTAAACTCCATTGAGCCCACTTGCTTTCCTTTGAGGCCTATTTATTATTTTTCTAGGCTTATGATCCATTATTCCTGCCATTTGGATTTAATGGTTTTTTTTTTTCCCTAATTTACTAACTCTTTTCTTCCCATATTGTTGGGCTTCTTCCTGTTATTGGGCTTTTCTGCCAAAATGAGCATAAAAAATCATCAAATAAGATTTAGATC
The DNA here is from genome assembly GCF_001633185.2 of Quercus lobata. Lineage (NCBI taxonomy): Eukaryota > Viridiplantae > Streptophyta > Magnoliopsida > Fagales > Fagaceae > Quercus > Quercus lobata. Next base: position 26,116,672 of record NC_044913.1, read on the forward strand.
TAGGTTCAATTTTCGCTTACACAAAAAATTAATTAATATCTTAGTTTAACGCTAAAGTATAGTCATCATGCACGGAACATTATAGGCTAAAACACTATCTTTTATGCTAAAGAAGAGTTTAATATAAGACTAATTAACACAAAGCTGATTAAAAATCTTTTTTTCTAACGTGAGTAATCTACTATATATATATATATATATATATATATGTTTCACTAGACTCTCAATAAAATAATAATAATAATAATAATAAAACCGCATAATATTCTATAATTTATGGAGAATATAAATTTCTATGAAAAAGAAAAAGAAAAGTGGAGTATAAAAATGTTTATTGAAACATTCATATTGGTGACTTTTGTGGGAAGAATTATAAGGGAGAGTTATTTACTAGTGCACACTCGATTGTTTCACTTTCACTTTCACTTTCACACAACTGTACACATACTTTGCACTGAAACCATGACTTTAAGCCACAATTTCAATTCAAAAAGTGCACAATTATGTGTAAGAGGTAATGTGAAATAAAACATTGCTCTAAAAAGGACTTGTCTTAGATTATTCTTTTCTTATGATTTCTAGCTCTTTTGTGTTCCCTCTCTTTTTTCTATTATATTTAAACCATTTATGTGTCTAAAATAAATAAATAAGTAAATCAATAAACTATCTAGTTTCTAAAAATTTTATTTCAGAGAGATGTGGGAATTGATAAACAAGTCAAAGAATGACAAAAATGAATGGACCCACATATATTGGTGTATAGCAAAAATTATGTCAATTAGGGATATATGTACAAGTAATATTACTTCAAGGAAAAGGTTTATTTCTAAATTGGTTTGAGTGGTATTTTAAAAAGATAATTGAAAACAATGGTCTTAAAGTAACACTCTTAAATAAAAATCCCTGTTGCAACAAAAATTAACTTGAAAATCCAATAATGATTTATTATCACTTTTTTTTTTTTTTTTTTTTTTTTTTTTTGCAATAGCTTCGTTGCAATAAATACTTTTTTTTAGTAATTATTCTGTTCCAATTGGTTATTTATTAGTTTTGTAATTATTCTTTTTACATTTGTTAATGTACACTCTGTTAATATAACATCTATAGTTTTAGACATAATGTCCACATTTAAAATATGAAATAGTTGATGTGAATCGATGATGTACAATAATAAGAAGTGTATGAGAATAATGCTCTCATTTTTGTTGATAAACACAGTAAACAACCTCTCTCTAAAATTAATTTCATTATTAACTTAATGTTAATGGAAGAAGGTATACCGTGTGGTATATGTATCTTCTCATTCATAGCAAGTGAGTGAGACCCACTTGCTGTGACCGAGAAGATATATATACCTGAATCAAGGTATATGCTTCCGTGTTAGTGGAGGCGAGCAGACCTTTGAAGTAGTTCGACTAAAGTCATAGCTTTGTAGGTGAAAGTGCCCCAGAAAAAGAACTTGCCTAGAAAGATAGTTCTGTCTATTCTAGGAAAAGTCACTGGGGTCTATTTTTTTAACACAAAACTTAAAAGAAAGTCTTTTAATTTCATCTAAAGATGGGCGTAAATAGCTTATTATTATTTATTTTAAAGATGGTTGAAATTGAATCCAATTTCCCAGCCCAATTAATTGGTTGAATAAACTTATTCCTATTTTTGGTAACCGGGTGAACTCAGCAACGGGGCCATGCGTGCAACTTTCTGGAATTGAGGAAAATCATTTTCTTTAGGACTTGTGAACCATAAAACGGCAAAGTCTCAGACATAAAAGAATGGCGTGGAAAAGTCAGTGGGAAAATTTGCCTCCAGAGTCCAGACAAATCCCGTTTAATTAAAAATCAATCTGTGGAGTGGACTCTTTAATCTCTTTTGGACTTACCAGTCTTCGTTCAACGCTTCTCAAAAGAAAAGTCTTCGTTCAACGTTAGGCAGCGTTATATATACTTTTCTCTATCTCCTACACACACATAACACATGGAAGCCCATCATCTAGCTCTTTCTTCCCTCATCACCCTTTCCTTTTTCTTAACAATACTGCCACCATCTTACTGCACCGACAATGCACGTACGCTTTGTTGAGTGCAGCATTCCCTTTGATTGTGGAAGGATCAAAAACATTCCGTACCCTTTCTTTGGAGGGAATCGATCTGAACTTTGCGGTTTTCAAGAGTTCAAGCTTACGTGCCGCGACAATGAATACCCAATTATCAGAATTGAAGAACCAGAGTTCCTTGTACTAAACATCAACCAATCTCAATATGTCATGACCATTGCAAGATTGGACCTCTGGAATAGTCCATGCCCCCCAAAGTTCGTCAATACCACTTTGGATTTTAATAACTTCAATTATTACATACCAACCGATCAAAACCTAACTTTGTTCTATGGTTGTCCTTCTGGAGTTAACGGATTGGATGGAGAGAACTTTTCCTGTAGCTTAGATAATACCGCTAATTACTTTGTAAGCGAATCCATCCCAGGTATCCACGACCTTTTTGAGGGATGCAATACAAGTATTGAAGTTCCAATTTTACGGACTGCTCTTATTGACGAGTCTGTGGGACTTTAGAATGTATTGAATCAAGGTTTTGATGTGGACTACCATAATTCCTGGGCGATTACCTGTGGCGGGTGTGAGGCTTCAGGTGGGATATGCGGTTCTGACTTCTCACATACATTTGTCTGCTTTTGCCATGATGGAGAGCAACCTTTGGTCTGTTCAAGTAACGGTATGCATGCTTGTTTCTCCTCACTTTCATAGATTAAGCTGAAACATATATTTGAGTTCTCTTTTTTTGAGAAATATATTTGAGTTCTCAATTGTTCTTTAGCTAATAGTAATAAGGCTATATATAAACGTCTATTCTGTTCTACTTTATACTCTACAAATTATAGCTTACCATATGCTTGATTTTTTATTTTTTATTTTTTCCATTTTAACAATTTTATGTTCTACCAATTATACTATATCTTGTGCTCCACCAATAATTTTTTTATTTTTCTTGAGAAATACCAATGATAGTTCTAACAATTGCATACTGATGATGCACAGGATCGTCAGTAACAGTGAGCGGATGGAATCCTTCGTGGTGTGAGAGAATATGCTCAACGATGATCACCGATGTGGTGCCTGCCACAGCGTCTCCGATGCCAAAGTCAGAAAAATAATCGTCAATCAAGATGTATCTCTGTGTGTGTATATTTCGTACCTTTTTACTGACTGTGTGGGAGCTTTATATTTGCCACCTTGGGGGCTAGCCGTTGGGGTGATAAATGCTTTCTCAAGTAACGCCCCTGGTCCAATAATGAGACTTTTAAGAGGTTCCCAACGGTCTGCTGGGCTGATTTCGTAACCGCTCAAGTCATTGATTGACTGCATTGAGTGACTCTCTGTCTTCGTCAGTGACGATGGTTTCCCTCGTTGTTCTTGATGACTTCGTCAAGGATGCTTCCTCCGTCACTAAATGTTATCTTCGTCTAGGGATGCAGCATCGTCATTCCCATCAATTGCCCCCCAGGTTCTGGGTTCGTCAGTGACGTGTTATGACGATCACAGAAGATGAAAAGCTTCTTTTGTGACTCTTGGGGTTCTGTTCCGTATTTAATGCTTAGTGGCGGCGCTACAGGAAATCATGGCCACGTGGCGCGTGACGATCCGTGGAGTTAATGGTGTGACCCTTGGATTTCCCGCTGGTTTTCTGATAGCTTTTTGGTCTAAGTTTAAAACTACTCTTTTTCAATTTTTTCTTTCACCTTTCAAAGAGCGAAGACAGAAAGTTTTTCAGTGATATTCCGAGCATTCTTTTGAGACTGTCTTTCTTCTCCGACTCGCCTTGCGTCGTGCTTTTGCCATTCCGCCATTGGAGGTATGTGTCTCTTTCTTTTCACTTCCTTCCTCTTTTTGTTTTTGCATAATCTCTGATTCTATGTTTCCTTTTATTCTTCTTTTGTTGTTGGTTTCTGCTTTTCTTCTTTTTGGGGATTTAGTTTGAGTTGTATCTTTCTGCCCCTTAGATTTCTGCATTTCCATGGTTGATAGTTTGGAGGTTAGGATAGCTTGTCCGTCGGTCTCCTTCCTTTTCGCGCGTCTGGGGGGGTCTTTGGGCACCTATCCGTTTCTGGAAAATTTTGTGTTTGAGGGTAATTGTCTGAGCGTGGTTTTGGGCGACTTGTTGCCCTTGCTTCGTCAATCACTAAATTGGTTCGAGGGTTTAGCTAGGAGAGGGTCAATGTCTGAGGTTAGATCTAGCAATCTCGAGACTGGGTTGTCTTCTAGTGACGACCCGGTTGAAGGAGATACAGCCGTCTCTAGCCAACGGGTGGTTAGGGCTTTTCATGCCCTTGAGGAGATTTGTGGCCTTGACGCTGAGACCGTGAATAGATTCAAGGATCGGTTTCAGTTCCCCTCTAGGGTTCGTGTCCGTCTACCCAGGGAAGAAGATAGGGCCTGCCACTTTTCCCCAGGTGAAGTGTGTTTTTATGAGTCATCTTTCACCTGCGGGCTTAGATTCCCCGTCCATCCGTTCCTGATGGAACTTCTAGATCATTTCGGTATTGCCCCCGGGCAGCTCATGCCTAATTCGTGGAGGATCGTGATCAACTGTATGCAAATATGGTTGGCCTCCAACGGGGATATGATCCGGCTGGCTGAGCTCACCTACTTGTACCGCTTGAAAGAATCCAAAGAGTGGGGGTATTATGAGTTAGTCCCCTGGGAGAGAAAGACTAGGATCGTCAAGGGCTTGCCCTCGTCCTTCAGGTATTGGAAATCGCGCTTTTTCTTTGTGTCTGGGGACGACTTCGAGACTCAATCCAGCAGTGATTGGGGTGATATCCCAAGGTTGCTCCGTCGGTGGGGAACCCCGACCTTAGGTGCGTCAGTATTTCTCCCCGTTGTTTCAATTTTGCCAATTTTGAGGCTTTGGCCTTTGCTAACTTTTTTGTTTCTTTGTTTGGTGTAGCTAAGAGACGGCCTGGATTGAAGAGCAGATACAAGGAACGCATAGAGACTGCGATCGGGTACGCGGAGACGATTGAGAGCTGGGACGAGCTGGTCGACCCCCGGTCTCTTGCATTTTACAATCTCGGTCCTGACCCTTCTCCTTTTGTTCTTCGTCAGCTTGGTATTGAAGGAAAAAAGAGTAAGTTCTGACTTCGTCAATGTTTGATTCTCCTTGCGTACTTAGGCATTTTTGATAAATGTTTTCTTCTTGCAGAGATGACGACCAAGTTTAACAAGGACATGTACGCGAAGATGAGGTCGAAGAAGGACGAGCCCTTGTCCAATCTAGGGAAGAAGATCGTGCGTGTGACCGGGCAGGGCTCTACTCCTACTCCCCTGAGCACCCTTCCTCTCGTAGCCCTTGAGACGACGAGAACTTCCTCTCCAACTGCATCAATAGAGGAGATCGTCACTCCCGGCTCAAAAAGGCAGCGTGTAGCTGGTAAAGGGAAGGAGAAGAAGAAAGCTGATGTTTCCTCGTCAACAATATGGGATGATGAGAGGTTAGCTTTGGACAAGGCTCATGAGGTCATCACTCCAGCGGACCTAAAGGCTCTCTCAGACATGTCTTTAAATGACGTTGCCTCCCGCCATGTTCATAAGCTCGTCCAGGTACGGAGTTCGTCAATTTTTTTTTTTTTTTTTTACTGACGACTTACAACCTCTTTTCAGGTGTTGGGAGAGAGCCTCCACATTACTGCTGAGTATATCACTCAAGAGGCCAAGGTGGCGTCTCTGACGACCCGAATGGAGGCCCTGGAGAAAGAGAACTCCGACCTGAAGAAGAACCTGATTACCTCCATGGACGAGGCGACCTCTTTGAAGCAGAAGGTCAAAGTGTTAGATGACGACCTCAGGGTTGAACGCCAGTTGACCCAAGAAAAGGATGAGCAGCTTCTTTCAGCCAGGGAGAAGCTTGCAACTGTTGCCGCCAGGTCGGTGGAGGCTTTCCAGACCACTGACGAGTACAATACTGTACTCTTCAGTTGGTATTTCAAAGGCTTTGAGCTGCTCAGGAGGTACCTCGTCAAGCACCCTTCTGGGGTCAACATGGAGAGTTTGGATTTGGAGGAGGTAGATAAGGAGATGGCTTTGGACGAGGCTGCTCAGTCCTCTGCCCCAGATGGTGATGCTCCAGGTCCTGCCACCGATGCCCCTGCCACCGTGGACGCTTCTGCTGATGCCTGACCCTGTTACTTAGAGAAAAATTTTTGTTGTATTTGGTAGATGCCCTTCTTGTTTTGGGGCCCTTTTTTTTTTAAGTCTAATTTCAGAACAGTTAATTTTATTTTGAAAACAATGATAGTAGCCCAGTGGTTATGGGCTGGAATGAAGTTTACTTACTTTTCTTCTAGATGCTTTGGCTGATTTACATCTGTTTATAATTTTGTGCTTTGTTGCATCCTATTTTGATTTGACGCATTGCACTCTTTTCTCCGTCCACTGACCCCTGCCACTTGTGACTTTAAGGGGGTGCCGTCTGGCGGCTTAGGTCCGTCCAGGCGAGCTCTTGTTACTTAGTCCTTTAGCTGTTCGATTATGGTGTTAGTAACTTACATCCGTCAAGGCGGAATCTTGTTACTTAGACTTTTAACCATACTTATATGGTCGTCAGTAACTTACATCCGTCAAGGCGGAATCTTGTTACTTAGTCTTTTAACCATACTTATATGGTCGTCAGTAACTTACATCCGTCAAGGCGGAATCTTGTTACTTAGTCTTTTAATCATACTTATATGGTCGTCAGTAACTTACATCCGTCAAGGCGGAATCTTGTTACTTAGTCTTTTAATCATACTTATATGGTCGTCAGTAACTTACATCCGTCAAGGCGGAATCTTGTTACTTCAATTTTTTATTGGCCTTATGGTTGACCAATGCTGCCTGCGCAAAAACATCAGAAGAAAAATACTTTTATTAACTTTAATACCGAATGCATTCGTGTATTACATTTACTCATGGTATTTCTTTAAGTGTTCAATGTTCCATGGACGAGGGAGCTTTTGTCCGTCCATAGTTTCCAGGTGGTAACTTCCTTGCCTCGAATAATGGATGACGCGATAAGGCCCTTCCCATGTAGGGCCCAGCTTCCCTTGAGTGGGGTCTTTAGTCGCTATAGTGACTTTGCGAAGGACGAGGTCCCCTATGTCCAGACGCCTGAGTTTAACCCTCTTGTTGTAGTACTCGGCCATCTTTTTTTGATACTTCGTCATTCTACCGGACGCATTATCTCTTACTTCATCCAGGCAATCCAAGTTCAACCGCAGTCCCTCGTCATTGGGTCCATCTCTGAAAGTTCCTCGTCTGATGCTTGTTACTCCAACTTCTACTGGGATTACTGCCTCTGTGCCATAGGTAAGCCTGAAGGGTGTCTCTCCTGTTGGGGTTCTGGCTGTAGTCCTGTACGCCCACAGGACACTAGGTAGTTCTTCTGGCCAGGCACCTTTTGCTTCGTCCAGCTTGGTTTTGATTATCTTGAGCAGCGTCCTGTTCGTTACTTCCGTCTGTCCGTTTGCCTGAGGATGTCCAGGGGATGAGAACTGATTCTTGATCCCGAGGTCCGAGCAGAAGTCTCTGAAGCCTTGGCTGTCGAACTGCCTCCCATTATCAGATATGATCGTCAAGGGAATCCCGAACCTGCAGATTATGTTTTTCCACACGAAGCTCCGGATCCGAGCCTCAGTGATGGTTGCTAGGGCCTCTGCTTCAACCCATTTTGTGAAATAATCAATAGCAACCAGAAGGAATTTTACCTGACCTTTACCTTGGGGCAGAGGACCGACGATATCGATTCCCCATTGTGCGAACGGCCATGGGGAGGCTATGGTCGTCATTTTCTCCGCTGGGAGCCGCTGCACGTTCCCATACCGCTGGCATCTGTCGCACCTTCTGACGATATCAGCAGCATCTCCCTGCATGGTTGGCCAAAAATACCCCGCTCTTATCACCTTGTGGACTAGGGATCTGGAGCCGGCATGGTTGCCACAGATTCCTCCATGTACCTCTTCTAGGATGTATTTGGCCTCGTCCTCGTCAACGCACTTTAGATAAGGCATAGAGAAGCCTCTCTTGTACAAGACGTCATTCAGGATCGTAAACCTGGCTGCTCTCTTCTTCACCTTTCTGGCTTCGTCAGTATTCTGAGGTAGGTGCCCATCCTGGAGGAAGGATATTATGGGCGTCATCCAGGTGCCTGTGCTCTGGATGGAGAACGCCGCCACCTCTTCAATACTCGGGTGTTTCTGGATCTCTATTGTCATGTCTGTGCTCGCCTTTCCTTCTTCTGACGACGCTAGTTTCGATACTTCGTCGGCCCCAACATTCTGGCTTCTTGGTATCTGGACGAACTCCACTGTGTCGAACTCTTGGGTTAGTTGCCTTGTCAGTTTAAGGTATTTCTGCATCCTCTCTTCCTTTGCCTCGTATTCTCCACTGATCTGTCCGATTATCAGCTTTGAATCACTCTGGATTAGCAAATTTTTGGCCCCAAGAGCTTTCCCAAGCCTCAAGCCCGTCAATATTCCTTCATACTCGGCTTCGTTATTGGTGGCTGGGAACTTCAGGTGAACCCCATACTTTATCACTTCTCCGTCGGGGGTGGTTATGACGACCCCTACTCCCCCTCTCTTTTGGGCTGACGAACCATCTGTCTGTATTGTCCATTTATCGACTTCGTCAGTAGTTCCATCTTCGTCTGGCAGAGTGAATTCGGCGATGAAGTCAGCCAGAGCTTGTGCCTTGATAGCTGCTCTTGGATGGTACTCGATGTCAAATTGGCTGAGTTCGACTGCCCATTGGACCATTCTCCCTGCGGCTTCTGGTTTGTTCATTGATTTCTTAATTGGTTGATCCGTCATCACGAGGATAGGATTTGACTGGAAATACGGCCTGAGCTTGCGCGAGGCTACTATAAGTGCAAACACAATCTTTTCGATCCTTGGGTACCTGAATTCAGCTCCTTGAAAGGCTTGGCTGACGTAGTACACCGGGAGTTGCTTCTTACATTCTTCTCTGATCAAGGCTGCGCTTACTGCCGAGGCTGATACTGCCAAGTATAAGTATAAGTTCTCCCCTCCTTTGGACGGGCTTAGGAGAGGTGGACTGCTCAGGTATTGCTTCAGCTCCTGGAATGCTGTTTCGCATTCGTCGGTCCAAGCAAAGGCCTGCTTGAGGATTTTGAAGAAGGGTAGGCATTTGTCTGTGGCCCTAGAGACGAACCTGTTCAGGGCTGCTATCCTTCCTGTAAGTTTTTGCACGTCCTTGACGGTCTTAGGTGAAGCCATGTCGATGATAGCTCGTACCTTCTCTGGATTTGCTTCTATTCCTCTCTGGGATACCATGAATCCCAAGAACTTACCCGAGGCTACCCCAAAAACACACTTGCTTGGATTCAACTTCATCTGGTGCTTTCTCAGGGTTGCAAAAGTCTCCTGCAGGTCGTCCAGGTGAGCGAGCTCCTCCTCGCTCTTGACGAGCATATCGTCCACGTATACTTCCATGTTCCTGCCAATCTGTTGGCTGAACATTTTGTTCACCAATCTTTGGTACGTAGCTCCAGCATTTTTCAACCCAAAAGGCATCACCTTATAACAGTAGAGTCCTTGGCTCGTGATGAAGGCAGTCTTCTCCTGATCTTCTTCAGCCATCTTTATCTGGTTGTACCCTGAAAAGGCGTCCATGAATGTCAGCAGCTTATGTCCGGCGGTGGAGTCCACGAGCTGGTCTATCCTTGGTAGAGGGAAGCTGTCCTTTGGGCATGCTTTGTTCAGGTCGGTGAAGTCTACACACATTCTCCACTTTCCGTTCGCTTTCTTCACTAGGACGACGTTGGCGAGCCATTCTGGATAATATACTTCCCGTATGAATCCAGCCGTCAAGAGTTTGGTTACTTCCTCTGCAACTGCCTGATCTCGTTTTGGAGCGAAGGTTCTTCGTCGTTGCTGAATGGGCTTCCTACTGGGGTCCACATTCAGCCTATGCTGGATAACTTCTGGAGATATGCCTGGCATGTCCTCGTGACTCCATGCAAAGACATCTAGGTTCCCCTTAAGGAATTTTATGAGCTTCGTCTTCATCTCGGGGCTTAACATCGTCCCTATCCTGGTCGTCTTGTCCGTATTTCCTTCCACCAACTCTACTATTTCCAGGGTCTCCATCGCGTCCTCCTCTTTTTCTTCGATCGTCCACGTGTGGTTTTCCTTTTTTGCCAGTACGGCTTGATAGCACTCCCTTGCCAGGACTTGGTCACCCTTCACTTCACCCACGCCGTTGTCTGTTGGGAATTTCACCTTCAAACAGTAGGTTGACGTTGCCGCCTTCCACTTGTTTAGGGTGGGCCTCCCAATGATGACATTGTAGGACGAAGGGCAATCTACCACCAGGAAGTCTACTTGTTTGGTCAACTGCAGTGGGTAGGTCCCTGCCGTCACCGTCAGAGTCACTATTCCCCTGGGGTAGACCCTGTCTCCACTGAAGCTGACGAGCGGAGAGTCAAAAGGACGGAGCCTTTTTGGATCCAGTCTCAGCTGCTGGAAGGCGGGGAGATAGATGATATCCGCTGAGCTCCCGTTGTCAATAAGGATCCTTCTGGTATTGAACCCTTCTATATTCAGTACTATGACCAGGGGATCGTTGTGAGGCTGCTTTACCCCCCTGGCGTCTTCTTCATTAAAGGACATGTCTTGGTACGTTCGTCGGTGCTTGGACGGAGGCATGGTGTGGACGCTGTTCACCTGTCTATGGCATGCTTTTTTGAGTGATCTAAATGACCCTCCTGAGGATGGTCCTCCCGCGATCGTATTTATCTCCCCGATCACTTTGCGTGGAGGTTGGGACGGATGGTCGTCATCCCGAGTAAAGGATTCATGTTGGGTCCTGTTGTCGTCTCTGACCTTGCCATGTTCCCCTTTCTTTACATATTTCTGTAACTTTCCTTTTCGTATTAATTCCTCTATTTGTTCCTTCAGGTCTCTGCATTCTTCTGTGTTGTGACCGTGGTCTCTATGGAACCGGCAATATTTGTTCTTGTCACGTACGTTGGGGGACGAATGTAATGGCCTGGGCCATTTGAGATAATGCTCGTCCTTGATCTGCGTGAAAATCTTGTCAACAGGCATAACCAAAGGAGTGAATTTTACCTGACGAGGATTTTTGTCGTCTCTCCGTCTATTCCCATCGTTGTTCCGACGTTCGGGTCTGTCTCTCTTTTGCCCTCTGCGGTCGTCTTCTCCTTTGGACTTGTCCCCTAGTCTCTCAGCACCTTTTATGGCAGCTAGAGCATCCTCCGCATTCATGTACTTTTGTGCCTTCAAGAGCATCTCAGCCATTGTCTTCGGGGGGTTTTTTGCAAGAGAGGCCACAAGGTCTCTGGATCTCAACCCTGCTTTGAAGGTCGTCAGCTGCACCTTGTCATCAGCTTCGTCCACTTCCAGAGTTTCCCAGGTGAATCGCTTGACATATGACCTCAGAGTCTCCTTCTCTCCCTGTCTTATGGTGAGTAAATAATCTACTGGCCTCCTTGGGCGTTGTCCCCCTATGAAGTGGCGCAAAAAAGCACTACTCAGCTGACTGAAGTTATCTATGGACGAGTTTGGTAACTTAGTAAACCACTCTCTTGCGGCTCCTTTGAGAGTCGTAGGGAAGGAACGACACAATATCTCGTCGGGTGGCTGCTGGAGACCCAAAGTCGTCTTAAAGGTATTAAGATGATCCTGAGGGTCCTTGAGTCCGTCGAATGGCTCTAATTGAGGCAGGCGAAACTTGGACGGCACGGGGCAATCGAGTACTGCTGCAGTGAAGGGCGAATCTGTAGCCTTTACCATTTTGTCTACACTCCGGTCCGTCTTTTCCTTGATAGCACTCCTTAATTCGTCCATCTCTTTCCTCATTTCCCGAAGAAGATCTGAGTTCTGTTCGTCCGGAGTAGTTGGTCTCCGGGGGATTTCCCTCTGCTGGCTATCCCCCTCTCCCTCTCCCTCCATGTTACCCTTGGACCGGATTTCTTCTTGTTGAGCTTGTTGAACCTGCTGGAGCCGCAGCTTCATTTCCTGGTTCTGTCTGGTGAGTTCCTCAATGGTGGCTGTAAGGGCTTGAACTTGCTGGGCCAAGGTTGCTGAGTCTGGGTTGGATTCCATCTGGATATAGAGAATTGATGGAAGCTACGTTTTCGAATGTGAATCCGAAAAGATGTTCCCACAGACGGCGCCAAACTGATGATGCACAGGATCGTCAGTAACAGTGAGCGGATGGAATCCTTCGTGGTGCGAGAGAATATGCTCAACGATGATCACCGGTGTGGTGCCTGCCACAGCGTCTCCGATGCCAAAGTCAGAAAAATAATCGTCAATCAAGATGTATCTCTGTGTGTGTATATTTCGTACCTTTTTACTGACTGTGTGGGAGCTTTATATTTGCCACCTTGGGGGCTAGCCGTTGGGGTGATAAATGCTTTCTCAAGTAACGCCCCTGGTCCAATAATGAGACTTTTAAGAGGTTCCCAACGGTCTGCTGGGCTGATTTCGTAACCGCTCAAGTCATTGATTGACTGCATTGAGTGACTCTCTGTCTTCGTCAGTGACGATGGTTTCCCTCGTTGTTCCTGATGACTTCGTCAAGGATGCTTCCTCCGTCACTAAATGTTATCTTCGTCTAGGGATGCAGCATCGTCATTCCCATCAGCATACCATTATTTTCATTAAAAAAAAAAATCTGCATAACGTTCTTATGCTCTCTTTTTTTAGAAAGTTTCAACTTATAACGTCCACTCTTGATGATAATTCTTTATCACTAGACCAAGACACTAACTATAGGTAAATGTGGATCGATTTAGTGGGCCTAAAAAAATTCCGCTAGGCCCAAGAGCATAGACAATTCCAAAAATATGGGTTAGTTATATAATTGAGAGAAAAGAAAATAGTTATTTTTTATATGTAATTATGTATAAAGAAAATAATGAAACAACATAAAAATTACTCATGACACTTTGTCTTTCACACCATTTGAATTTTTTTTTTTTTTTCCCATTTCACCACATTTTTTAAGTTCAATACCCATTCATCTACCAAATCTCTCACCACACTTCAACCAAAAGAAAAATAATTAAACTAACAGACAACATTAAACTTTAAACTTGATTGTAGCTAATAACTACAATTCTATTGGATGTGAAATTTGAGAAATTCACTATTGGATTATATTTCTTCTAATATTCTCAATACTTGCAAAATTTTCTAAATATCAAAAATCAATGGTTGTGTCATTAATTAAATATTTAAATTCAAATTATTTTATAATATAAAATCTAATCTAATCTAACCTAATACTATATATAGGGTCTGTTTGGATAGAACTTATTTTGCTGAAACTGAAAACTTATTACTGAAAACACTGTAGCAAATAAGTGGAAAAACGTGGATTATATTTTTTTACGCGGATACTGTAGCAGAGCTGAAATTACTGTAGCAAAGCTGAAAAAACTGTAGCAAATAAATGGCAAAGTTTAGCTCTTTTTTTTCCCCTTTTTCTATTCACTCCTCACCATTCCCTTGTGCCTTCAGAGAGTTCCTTTCTTCCTTTCCTTTATTTTTTTCTTTGATTCTCTGTTACTTCACTTCTCACTCCCTTGCTCACATCTCTCTCTCGTTCACGCTCGCCACCGGAGTTGGGTTGGATTCGGAGTGTTCACGGCGTGGTGGAGTCGATGTAGTCCCGGCGTGGCAGAGATCGGCGTGAGCCCGGCGTGGAAGAAAATGAAGTGGTCACGGCGTGGGCACGGCGGATTCCAATGGGTTTGTTTGATTTTTTGCTATTAATTTTTGTCTTTTGGGTTTGGATGGGTTGGATTTTGGATTCCTATGGATTGCTATTTTGGATTCTGATGGGTTTGGGTTGGATTTGGATTGGTTGGTTGGGTTGGCGTGGTGGGCTGTGGTGGTGGCATGGTGGGTAGTGGTTGTTTGGTTGTTTTTGCTATGGGTTTGTTGGGTTTTTGGTGGGTTTTGTTTTATTTTTTTTATTTTGGGTTTTTGGTTCCGGTGGGTTTGGTGAGCAAAGGGCAGTGGTGGCGTGGTGGGCATGGTGGTGGCGTGGTGGGTAGTGGGTTGTTTGGTTGTTTTTGCTTTGGGTTTACTGGGTCTTTGATGGGTTTTGTTTTGTTTTTCTTTTTTTTAATTTTGGGTTTTTGGTTCCGGTGGGTTTGGTCGGCAGAGGGCAGTGGTGGCGTGGTGGTGATTGTTTGTTTGGTTGTTGAGCAAGTGAGGGAGAGGCTTGGTGTCCATGAACAGTGCTTCAACACGCACCGTTCATCAGAGTCGTCGCGCACCGTTTAACACAACACAGAGCACACGCCATGAACGAGCTTGGAGGTTTATTAATAAAACGGTGCGTATCTATTGAGATTGTTTCAGCTCCATGAGGTTAATGAAATGCTCAAGAGCCTGGTGTTGGTGTCCATAAACAGTATTAAACACGCGTTTGGATTAATGAAACGGTGCGTAGCGAGTTGCGTTTTCATTTCAGCCTGCGTTTCCTCAGCCTGCGTTTCCTCAGCACAACGCATGGGTCCCAGCATTTTCCAAACGTAAACGCCAAACGTGGTTGCAAAACGTGAATCCAAACACTGCCATAATAGCAAAAGCCATTAACGAAGTGCTGCCATGTTAGAAAAAAATGATCCCTTAAAATTCTACTACGTTTACAATTTATTCTTTAAAAAAAATGTACGGTACACCTTTTGGAGAGTCTTTGTCTTTATAAAAACACAAACCCAAACGATGTATTCCCAATCAAAAGTCAAGCTCACTCTAACTTCAGTTTCTCTTCGTATGAATACTATTAACACCGATGCTTGCGATACAGAGATAGAGAAGGAGGAAAAAAAAAAAAAAAAAAACCTTGCGATACAGAGATGAGAAGGAGACAGAGTTCGTTCACTTGCCAGAATTATACCACTCGAACTGGAGGTAACCTAAAGGTGCACGCAGGAATTGAGATACAAACATAGAGAGAACTACCACCGGTAAGTTTTTCTTTTTTTCATTCTTTCTTAGATCTGGGTATGGGTATGAAATATGATTTAGGTTTTGAGAAATTTGGTTGGATTGATTTTTATATAGGCATTTGGGTTACATTACGTTTTGATTTGTTATTTTGAAATTTGGGCTTATATATGATTTAGGTTTGGAGATGGCAAAGATAGAGAAATAAGAGAGAATCTGAATTCGTTATTTGGATAGAGCATTGGTAACAAGAGAAATCTATCATCTTCCTGTCAGAACGCTAGAAACCTTTATCGGTAATTTTTTTTTTTTTTTAATTTTTATATTGCTTTAAACGTTTGAGTTGATTTAGTCTTAGGTTGGGGTATTTAACTGAATTGATTTTGATTCAAGATCTATCTTCCTTTTTTACTTTTTTTTTTTTTTTCCTCTAAACCACACTCTTAAATACCATTAGAGGACAGAAAAACAGACATCTCCTTCCATTAGAGAGCGTGAGGGAGATTGAAGAAGTTTGATTTATTTAATTTGATTTTGATTGTCAATTTGTCATATACTTACTGCTACAATTATTGTTTATTTCCTTTTATGCATGTTTTGATCTCATGTTGGTTAAAATTATAGGAAAAAATAATTGTGCTAAGTTCTTAAAATTTTCTATTGCATATGACTAATTGTTAATAATGTTCTGTTCAATTTTTATCTATTTTAAATTAGTTCTATGATAGATTTTGTTTGATATTTCTGAAATGATTTCAAATTGCAGAGTGAATATTTGTTGTTTTGTTTAATTAGTTTAAATAGATGGGTTAGATTTAGTTTTGATTAAGCGATTTTGGTTGGAAATTTTGTTTAGGTTAGCTGGCTTGGCATAAATTGGTTTTAGGTATCTAGAACCAATTTTGCATATTTGGGTTGCTTTGATTTTGAATTTGCCTTTGTTGTTTTTGAATGGTCCCTTTTTAAAATCCATTGAAAATATGCGGAGAAACATGGTACAAAATATATGATTGATTGCACCAGTTTCATTTAACAACTCGTCACTGTAGTTATTAGGAAGTATTGTCTTGGACATTCGGTGCCCTGTTTCTTAAATGCTTCTCACTTGGATATGAAAGAATCATCCTTCAATTGTGTTCTTTGTGAACATCTTTATTAAAAACATGTATCATTTGTGTATGGTATGTTAGTGTGCTCAATTAGTCCGTGAAAGAAATATCATATTGCCAAGTAGTTTTTTTGCTGCATTATGTTTTGATTTTTTTTAAAGTTGTTTTAAAAGATTATAAGAGTCATCCTATATTGTTTAAGAGAAACTATTTTCAAAATTGTATTCTTTTTCTATATTTCACAATTCATAACCTAATCATGTGATTAAGATTTTGGATTTTTTTTTTTTTTTTTTTAAAAAAAAAGTCAAGATCATGAAATTCTAGCTGGAACTAATGACATTTCTGGCAGATATTATTTAGGAATAATAACAATAACAATAATAATAGCGTACTGACACCTATTTGGGATGGGCTAAAAGTAGTCTTCTTATTACAAAATGTCATTTGTATGGTGAGATATGCCATTTTGCCTTACTTTGTTCAGTTCTCTTTTACAGGGTGATACTATTGCACTTCCTCTTTTTTTTTTTTTTTTTGGCAACACAAAGGTAAGATTCTGTGAAGGCACCAATTAGTTAACCCTTTTGAAAGTTTTTATTTTATATATTTACTTCAAATATTTATTTGTTTTCCTTTTGTTTCAATGCGTAAAACAAATCATAGTTATTCAGCACATATGTAAATAAGAGAAGCGTTACGTTAATGATAGTAGCTGTGGTGATAGAGTTAGGGGTGGTGGATATCATTGCAGTGCTAGCAACATGGTGTGAAAGAGATTTAGGATGGTCATGGATAGAGCAAATATTTAGAGGTTATCAATCTGGTGATTGTTATTGTAGTGTTTGGTAGTGTTGAAGATAAGGAAGAGATTGCTTGAGGCATTGGAGGAGATGTTCTTCATGGTTGAGCTCCATATAGAATTTTCTAATGTTCTTTCACTATCAGATTTTTATTACTGCAAGGACCAGTTTCGAGTGTATGATTTTTTGAAATTATGTTCTAGCCCATGCATGACAGGAAATTTGATGGGTTTAATCTTTGACCTCAGAAATATAAATAAGAAACATTTAATATTTTTCTTTGTTTGGTTTGTTGGTGCTGAGATGTAAACATTTAAGATTTTTTGTTTGGCTGAGGAGGGTCACTTTGTCAAGAGTGTAGTAAATATGTGGTTCTAGACTTTAGCTCTGTTCTCATTGCTTTTAATTCATACTTAGAATATTGTGAATTTGTTGGCTTTCTTTCATTTTGGATTTAGGATTGAGATTGGAAAGTGTATTTAATTGAGTTATTACCAAAGATGGGCTATATTATCCAGTTGCAGACACCTAACAAAAATTGATGTTATTTCTAAATTACAATTGAATACCTAAATATGTTAAATTAGTTGTTTATTAAAACCCATTACAAAAATCATTGTTATTGGAGTTTTAGAATGGTGGATAAACCTGCGAATTTCATAAGATTTGTTATTGTTTCTGACCTCAACTCAAATAAACTTCAATTCTAAATATTCTGAAGTAATATGTTTACATATGTTGATGTGGGTCATGGGTTTGTATATTAGGTCATTCTTTTAGCTGGGTTTGTGTTTGAACAACTTTCAGTGAGTTCGTTTGGGTGTTATGAACACATATTTCTATCTCTCTTTTTCATCCTTTTCTATTAATATCAATTTGTGTTTAATATATTGTAGATTAAATAGTTTTTACTGATGTATCTTAGTCATGGGAGGTTTGATATTTTGGGTCTTCTAAGATAGAAGTTCAATAGCAGTTTTGGGTAAATGGGGACAACCAAATTATGAATCAATCTTTTGCGGTGTTGTTAACAACCACACCATTATTCAAATGAACTCACAAAACTCCAGGTCTGAACTAAAGATTTTGAGATAAATGATATGGTCTCCATGTATCTTTTAGTTTTGTTTTTAATTTTTCCATTCCACTTATCTTTCAACCTTGCAGTGCCACAACTACACAATTGAAGAGCTCATCACAAAGAGCTTACAACGTTGACATTGTCCTCCTTAGCAATCAGATTGGCCAAATGACTACGAAGAAAGGTGCATCATAGACAACAGTACCTAATCTTTCTCCCTCTCTTTTCGGTATTGGAACACCATTTTTTCTTTTCTTTCCTTTTGGGTTTTTAATTTTGGCGGATTATTATTGGAACACCAGTGTTTGAAGAAATGCTTAAACTGAACTTTGGATTGGATGTGTAGAGCCCAATTGTTTATGCACGTACAATGCTATTTACAGATTTCTTTTAAATTTTGTTGTGAATTGTGATATCAATATTTGGTTAAGTATAAGTATGTGGGATTGGCCTATGTATGCTCAACATACATATTCATATTGGTATATTTAATTTGTGTTGGCCAATTGGGTTTGTGTATGACCTTGGATCCTTGCTGTCTAATTGTCTCTCTCAAAAGGCTAAATACTTTGTTATGTTGAGTTATTTGGGTTTTGTTTGAATGATTTTTGCTGTTTTTTACAGGTAAACTTTGGCTCTGGTAATTATTATTATTATTTAATTTTCTATTAATAAAGCATATTTACACTCAAAAGTTGTTGGGTTAGTAAGTGAAGGGTTCCATCCTACCTTTTTGTTATTAATTTTTGACGATTTCTAAGCTATTCTTTATGTTGGTGCTATTTATCAATTTTTTTTTTTTGAGATTGCTTGGAATGAAAGATTATGGGTGAGAAAGTTGGGATACTTTTAAACCCAATTTTGTTGGGTAAGCAATTGTGGAGATTTGAGCAGGAAAGAAATCACCTTTGGAAGTGAGTTTCTTGAATAAAGTATGGGAAGGTTAGGGACAATTGACATAGGATTTAGCAATTGCAACCTTTGGAGAAACAAAAAGGTAGGATGGGATAGATTTGCAGGACATGTGACTTTTGTTATTGGGGATTGTAGAAAAACAAGATGTGAAAATTGACTGGGAGACCATATGCAACAAGAGCATGATTTCATATCAGTAGGTTAACTATTTGGATGAGCTCACATTTTGCTGATTTTTTTAATTCTTGCAGATTACTGTTGGCAATGGTATTTTGCTTATAAATCTGATGCCTAATATCAACCTATGTTAGTAATTCTATTCATGATTCTCACGGTGTTAAAAATAGGGAAGTGAGATACTTTTTTTTATGCTACCCATAGGACAGAACATTCAAAGCATTTTTAGAATTACGATAAATGAATTGTATATTTTGAGAGTGTGAGAGACCTATGTGTTGTCGTTGATGATAAAGACAGCTATGTAAGCCAGGTACGTATAGTTGGCCCATTTGGTTGGTGATGAAATCTGGGAATGTTTAGTTTTATAACTATGACATTGAAATTTGCTATCAATTCATCAATATTTTTTCTCAAAATTGTGTAGCTTTCATGATGTTCAATAATTTTATCTTATCTATATTTATATATTATAAAACTGAAGCCTCTGACTTTCGATTGGCTTCATAATATGATGCTACGTTAGCTAGCTCCACAAATTTCCACATCGGCATTTTTTTTCTCTACTTTTTAAATCTGAATTAATGTCTTTTGAATTGTATGTACTAGTTGATTGTTTTGATTGATATTATTGAATTTTGGTTTGTGTGTGTGATTCAAATTTGAGAAAATTTTTAGTTGAAATTTCAGATACAATAGGTTTGGATAGATTGGTGGTTGATTAGAGTTTAAATTTTGTGTTTTTGATGAATTTGGGGATCGCCAGATTTACTATTAGGTTCTAATTCAGAAGACCCATTTGGCTATTGATTTTAAATGATAGTTGTGCTCTAATCATTATTATAATTTTTGCTTTCTAAGTTGGTTCTCATCTTTTCTATTTGTTCATTTAGTAGATTTCAGATGCTATTATTTGGTTCTCTTTTAGAATAGCATTTTGTTATTGCCTATTGGCTTTTCTTTCATATATGGTGGTTAGGGACAATTTTGTGATGCCATCTCTAATCACTTATCCTCTAGATCATATGAAACCATATATAATTAAAATATTTCATTGTGAAATTAAAGCTCTCTATAGTTTCTTTAAAGTGGTTTCTAAAACAATTTTTCTCTTGAGGAAATTTTCTTGACGATGGGTTGTAATTGTTATTTATTTATTATTATTTTTTTTTTTTGATAACAATTGTTATAGTTGTTATTGTCTTATAAAAGTTGGTGCTAAATTTGATTTCTTTACTCTTTTGCAGCTTTAACTTAGCCTCATTTGATCAATTGCTTCCAAGGATATTCTCAGCATTCTCTTTTAGCTAGGATTTTTTTTTTACCTTAATTGCTAGAAATATTTTGTATACATCCCAAGGGATGTTACCATTAACCTTTTTTATTTGAGAAAAAGTTACCGTTCACTTTAGTTGCTTATAATATGCTTAAAAGAAATCTATTTGTAAGAATCATATTGTGATGGAAATTATATGTGTTATTATACGACTCTTCTAAAACTATTTATTATTAATCTCTAATTAATTAATGTTATTAAAATTCTATTTTATATCTCCTCATTATCAATGGCTAGAGTAGAATTCTATATCCAAATAATAATAATAAAATAAAAATTGATTCAACTTCGTTCTTCCATAGAACCACAATTTTATATAAATATATATATATGTACATATTCAGTCTATTAGTTATCAAATATCATTAAAAAAAAAAAAAAAAACTATAATTCAATGATTTATAAATTTGGTTGTGATAGTTATTTCCATATTCAATATGATATTCTTGATAAGTTTTTTTATTAATTTATAAATTTTATAACATTAGCTAAACAAAATATTTAATCTAAATTAAGTTTAGAGAAAATTCAATTAAAATTTTAATTTTGCGTCATGTGTCTTATCTAATTTTTTATTTTTGGACCAAGTGAATTATTGAGTGTAAATATTGAAAAGTCAAAATCCAATTAACGTCTAAATTTGTGCTGTGTCCATCTAATTTTTTAAATTTTTTAGTAAGGGCATTATTGGATACAAAAACCGAAAAGTTTAAATTCAATTAAATATTTTAAAAATGTATAGTTTAAAAAAGATGTAAGTCAATATTATGTAGAAATTGAATCATGTAATTACGATTATTTTTAATTGTACCCAATGCATATACACGGGGTTATACACTAGTTATACATAAAAAATAGGTTTATGGATCGAGTAATAAATAATATCCAATTGACAAAAAATTTGACATGCATGTTATGAACATAAAAACATGCAATCCAATGATTAGATTTCAAAATATATAGCCACGTTAATTATTTTAGTGGAGGTTGTAGTCATTTACTATAACCATGTTTGTAGCTAAATTTTGTCTTTTTCTCATGCCACTAAATCCCTAATGCCTCCATCCCCCCACTAATCGTTTTTTTTTCAATCGCTTGATTTTTTTTTTTCATAGTTTCAAACTCTTACTTTTTTTTATTTTATAAACTCAAGTTTTAAATAATTATAATAATAGAGAAAGAAAGCTGAATTCTATATGGTTTTGTACAGCACAATCAAGTTTGTAAGGCTGTATACAACTTTTCAAGAAAATATGGGCAAATGCCCCTTTAAAAAAAAAAAAAATCCAACATTTTGTCTCCTTTCCCAAACTATTTACAGAAATGCCCCTCTTTTGAAACTCGATTTTCTCAAAATCGAGTTATAAAAAAAATAAAATAAATAAAAAAATCTGGAACTCTATAGTGCCGTTTTAAGGAGCCTATAGTGACATTTTAAGGACTTATAGTGACATTTTGTAACTCGATCTTCATGAAGTCGAGTTACATGCAATATTTTTTTTTTTTTTTTTTTAACTCGAGTTATAAAACGCCACTATGTGTCCTTAAAACGTCACTATAGGTTCCTTAAAAATGCCACTATAGGGCTTAACTCGATTTTGAGAAAATTAAGTTTCAAAAGAGGAGCATTTCCCTAATTAGTTTGGAAAATGGGGCAAAATGCTGGATTATTTTTTTAAAAAGGGCAAAGGCCAATTTTTTCCCAACTTTTCAAGTATGAAACTTTTAAGTTTATTTATTTATTTTTGAATAATCAAATTACATGTTTCAAATTTATGTACTTAGATTAATCTATTATATTGATTGTCTTTTTTTTAATTGAACTCTCATTAATGATTATATTCTAGCTTTTTATTTAGTTATATTTCTAGGTAATTTAACTTATTATTTTGCATGCAACATGAACATGTGCACCTGAGGAGATTGATAACTTAGTATTTTTTTTTTTTTTTCATTCATTTATGGTTATTATATCATTACCAAACTTTGGATTGTGTAAACATAAGAATTTCATATTATTTAAATTTTATTTTTGGGGATTTTGTTAATTGTTCTCTTATTTTTATTGAAAAGAAAACAAACACAATATAATATGCTTCTTATTATTTATCTTTTGGCATGTAAAAAAATATAGCTCAACTTGTAACTTGATTAACTCATCTATAACATGATTGACCTAACCTCCTCTCAACTTGTTTAGATCGACTTCTTTTTAACCTGAACTTAAATAAGACCTAACTTGAGCTGGTGCAACCCGACCCATTTGCTAGGTCTAAAGTTAGTGCGAATACGAAATGGTTCAATGACTTGTGTAGCTTTGCTTGTATTTCATAAAAGAGTAAATAGTGATTTTATGTCATTTGTGATGCCAAGACTCTAAGGGAATAATATGGTTATGTGAATAAGAATAAGTTTTGATGATGCCAAAAAAATCATCAGTTGAACTCTTCATCGATACAGATGGATAAAGGCGTTGGCTTTGTCTAGAGACAAACCTTTCAGTGTTGTTCTTCTTTGGCTTTATAGCTTTTGGTGCTGAAAATCATCAGTTGAACTCCTTTTTAATACAGATGGATGAAGGTGTTGGATTCGTCCAGAAATGAACCTGTAATAAGATATAAAATAGAGAAATATGAATACACCGATGTGGTGTTTTCCAAACACCCTCTGATAATTAAGTTAAAATGGGATTCAATTGAAGTATATTGTAAAAGAATTCAACTTGGGAATAGTTTTTGGGATGAGAGTTATGTACCTCCTTGCCTTTGGTTTGGGTGGGTTTTTATAGCCCTTGTTTTCATTGTTTGAATGAACATCTGCATTCTTGAGATATGGAGCCATTGGTATTAATGGCTGGCTTTTATTGTCTGCCAATAGCTCTTTGTCCGTTGGTGCCCGTACGTTACTTTTTTGCTGTCTGAGGCATTGAATGTCTTTTATGACTTCATTTGTCATTGATGTCCGTACGTTACACCTTACATTGAATAGCATTTAATTTGTCCATCGAGAGATAAATGATCTTGATAAATTAACACTCATCAGTAATGAATGTAGAGGTGTTATAGACTCCAATGGTCTTTTGCCCATTGGTTCGGCTATTATGCTTTTGTCTGTCTGGCGCGTTAAACATTACTCATGTGATTTATAAAGAACTCATTTAATGTATGTTGTAGTCGTTCATCATATGGACGATGCTGACTTGATGGATGATGTTGGCTTGATGGACGAGGGTGATTTTTCTCCTCTTCAAGTTTATATCATCTTTCTATGCCTATGAGTAGAAATGTGATATAGTGCAACCCAAGAAATTCACAAGTAATTCATTTATATGCACATTATGTATTTACTAATAAATACTATATTTTCTCTGCAGAAAATAGCAGGAACATGCATACAAGGTTGTTTGTAGGTAAGATATGCCAATGGAAAATAGATTAAGTGTGTCCAACTTGAAAATTATATTTATATTTTCATAACAGGGATTTTTTGCTCTTTTGCAAATTCTAAAGACTTAATATCTTTCCTCAATATTTTACAGAAAATTTTAGTGCAGACAATTTCATGTGTTAATTTTGCTACTTTAGAGGGCGTTGAGAAAAGAAGGTTTTAGATTTTAAGAGGATATAACTTCCACCAACTAAATCATGTTCGAATTATGCTGCAGGTATTGGTGGTTTAGTGCTTGGAGTGTTACTTACCAGTATCACAATTTGTTGTCTTAGAAGTAAGAGATCGACTACGTCAACACCATTTTTTATGAAGAAAACAAAGAATGAACATGTTAGAAATTATGGACCACTATCGCTAAACAGATATAAATTCTCAAATGTCAAAAAATTCACCAACTCATTTAAGGTTAAACTAGGTCAAGGAGGTTATGTGGTGTCTACAAAGGAGAGCTACTCAATGGTCTTCCTGTAGCTGTGAAGGTCTTGAATGCATCAAAAGGAAATGGAGACGAATTTATCAATGAAGTTGCAAGCATTAGTAGAACTTCCCATATTAATATTGTCACACTTCTTGGATTTTGTCTCGAAGGTCATAAAAGAGCTCTCATCTATGAGTTTATGCCAAACAGATCACTTGAAAAGTTTGTACATAGTGACAACACGGAAACGACCACTATGCCCTTAGGATTGGAAAAATTGTTCCAAATTGCAATTGGTATTGCTCTGGGGCTTGAGTACTTGCACCATGGTTGCAACACTAGAATCTTGCATTTTGACATAAAACCATATAACATTCTTCTGGATGAAAAATTTTCCCCAAAGATCTCTGATTTTGGACTTGCTAAACTTTCTCCAAGGAATGAGAGTAACATATCAATGGCAGTAGCCAGAGGGTCAATAGGGTATATAGCTCCTGAAGTGTTCAGTAGAAACTTTGGAGTAGTTTCATACAAATTTGATGTCTATAGCTATGGAATGATGATTTTGGAGATGGTTGGAGGAAAAAAGAACATTGATGTTGGAATAAGTAATACCAATGAGATATATTTTCCACATTTGATTTATAAGCGCCTTGAGTAGTACAATGATTTAGGATTTCCCATTAATATGACTATAGAGGAAACTGCAATGGTGAGAAAGATGATCTTAGTGGGTTTGTGGTGCATACAGAAAAATCCATTTGATAGGCAGTCCATGAGTAAAGTAATTGAAATGTTAGAAGGAAACATAGAAGCATTGCAAATCCCTCCAAAACCTTTCTTCTCGTCACCTCCAAGATCTCCTGCAGAAGAATCCTCCACATATTAATACTATGTAATAATACCTATAGATACATTTTTTTCTTGATAACTTTTTTATTATTATCTTACATTTAATTTAAGGATTGGGCTCCTTGAAGACAAGTGTTGGTGTTATTATGTACCTTTCACATAAAAGAGGGAGTGTGCACTTCAATGTCCCTTAATCATTAACCTGGGAAAGATCTCTAAGCTAAGAAAAACTCAATTATAAGACAGGAAAGGGAGTATGCACTACCAACTTTTGTTTCTCAAAAAAGTTTCTAAAAAAAAAAAAAACCTTTGTTTATGAGAGAATATTCAATGGAATTGATACCTATTATTTTTTATTTTTTATTTTTTTAGGAAGAATTGATACTTATTATTGAACCTCTTTTAAAAAACAGTTACTGATATTAAGTGGGATATTAATTGCGTGAGTAAATCTAGTGCCATAAACTTTTCCACAACTTTATCACTACTTTGCTACATGGCAACTCGTGAGTGGTGAAATCATGGACTCACTATTTTATTTTCATCACTCACGAACCGCCATATAGCAAAGTTGTGGCAAAGTTGTGGAAACGTTTATAAGTGTGCCCCGATTGTCACATCTCTAAATCATACATTAGGTTTAGGATATTACATATACTGGGTTTGGCTTACCTTTAGTACTTTTAACGAAAATCTACTTTTTTTTTAACTAGTCGCTAACCCGTATAATGCACGAAAAAGCTATTGACTCTATAAAAACAAAAAAACAAAAAATCCAACAATGAGCATTAGGGCTGTCCAGAGTACCCGAAGACTCGTTAGAATTGACCAACCAAACTAGAACCAACCCATCACGGCTGGACTAACACCTCTGACAGGTCAACGACAGATCCTAATCTTCAAAACTTGACTCCAGCGAGTCGAGTGACGGGTTTTGTCTTGAAAAACTTGATCTACCTAACCTGCCCGACAAAACCTCAAAAAGAAGGCCAAAATCTAGCCACATTTGGGCTTCTCAACTTTGATCCGACCACGTTTGGCCGTCCTTTACTTAGATCTGCTCAAATCCTCACTCAAATATGCTTAAATCCAGCGAATCTAGCCTAGATCTATTCAAACTCGACCAAACTCCGGCAAGTTTGACTTTAACTCAGCCAAATCTCGGCCAAATTTCCATAGATACAAAGGAATATCGACCAGATCTAACTAGATCCGGCCAGATTTTGGCCAAAATCCGACGAAATCGAAAAACCCGAAACTGACCAATTCACAACCAAAATCCGATACAACTCGACCTGGTTGATTTGAAACTTCCGACAGGTCGGTTGTGGGTTGAAATCTTCCCACTTGAGAAGGTCGAGTCCAGTCCGAGTTGGGCACAAACCCGACCCGCCCAACTCGTGGACACCGCTAGAGTAAATAGACAATTTGCTAGTTAGTATTTTTTTTATAAAAAAAATGAAGAAATATTTAACTTCTATACTTTTCCATAGTTTAGAAGTGTTGTCTAATATTGAACGTTATTGAGTTGCAAGTGCATCATTACCAAAACCTACAAAATCATTTATAGTTCTTAAATTAATAAAGCAAATCTCCCAATAGTTATATATACACACACATGCACCCAAAACTAATATAAACTGCAAATACATAAATAAAGACCATGATATGAGGAAGACAAACCAAGTTTTAAATTTGAGTACTAATATGACTTTCTCGTAGTAATAACAATATAGACAATTCAAAACATGGAACAATATCAAAATTATAATACCTAATTCCATTATCTTTTATGTTGAATCCAAACAAATAATTAATTGAAATTAATCCAAACAAATAATTAATCAACCAAAAATCATAACTTTTAATAAGAAAACAAAAAATCACATGAATCTAAATAAAAAAACATTTAAGATAAAGAATTAAGATCAACCTACTGAGACGCAAATACCAAAAACCTCAAGATTTAAAACTTCAAAATTTATAGAATCCCCAAATTATACTTCAAAACCAAATTCAACAAATTTATATATAACATTCCAAATAAAAATTTATCGTTCCCTAGATTGGAAGACATAGGTTGCATTTTCTATTTTTTCTCCAAAAAAAATAGAGATGTTTTATCTGCCATGTACAATATAAAAAAATAATTAGTAGAAATTTCAACCCAAAAACCAAACCCTCTTTTTTTTCAACATTAGTCTCTTTTTCTTTTCTTTTTTTCTTTTTTTGAGTCCTATCATAATTTTTGTTTTTATATAAATTATTAATGTTTGAGTTTGAGTTTAAGTTGGACTTTTAGAGAGATAGACTTGTTAAGTTTTGATTAAACAAAAATAATTTTATTTAAAAAAAAATGATAATGATGAGTTTGAGTTTAAGTTGGACTTGTTAGAGAGATAGTATTTCACTTCTGGTTAAGTTTGAACTAAACAAAAATAATTTTATTTAATAATAAGTTTGAGTTTAAGTTGAACTTGTTAAAGATATAGAATTTTACTCTTGGTTAAGTTTGAACTAAACAAAAATAATTTTATTTAAATATTGTGTTGACGTGAAAAATTGTGAGAGTTTCAGAGACTTTGGTTTTATATATATATATATACTAGTATTAGGCCCGTGCGATGTACGGCTTTATTAAGAATCATATGTAAATTAATGAAAATAAAGAATTATAATTTTATACTAATTAAAATTAAATATATAATAAAAATAAAGTAATCGTTTGCTCTATTTTTAAAAAAAATATGTAACCTTTTACTTTATGTTATATAATGAATGCATATTGTGTAAGATTGAGTTTTTATAAATAAATTTCTCAAAAAAAAAAAAAGGGTTTTTATAAATAAAAGGAGATGTCTGAAAAATATAAAACAATAATTTTAAATTGTAAAGAAGTTGTTATAAGCAACCAAAAAAAAAAAAAAAGGAATTTATTTAAAATCAAATTCCATAAAAATCATCCTATCAAAAAAAAAAACCCATAAAAATCAAGTTATTAACGTTAGTTTCAATATTTTTCCCTATTATACCGTAAAGATCAAGTTGTAAATGTTATTACCTTTTTTTTTTTTTTTAATCCAAAATTTTGATATATATCCAAAAAAATAAATAAATTTAAACAAAATAAATTTGAAAAAAAATAGATAACAAATTGCTTCCCATGTGTATATCCTCCCACTGAAAGTGGTTTTATTTTTTTTACTTTTTTTTTTTTTAATTCATGGGATTAACTATACTTCTACATACATACACTACTACACATTTTAATATTTTATGCTTTGGATTTCTTTTTTTCTTTCTATCCTATTATTTTAGGCATTGTTGATAATATTTAGATAGGCATAATTGTAAGTTGTAGTTGTATGGCACCAACCAACTAAATTTACTTTTCAAAGAAGAAAACCAACTAAATTTAATCTCTTTTTAAAATTTTATGTTTTGTTGAATGTAGGTAGCATATTTTGTTAAAACACTTATTTTCTAATATAAGTTGCATATTTTATTAAAATTGCTTCGTCTTTTTTTTTTTTTTTTTTTTGTTAATACACTACACGTACGAATAAGAATTAGATGAAGAATTTGGATTATAATACACTACACTTAAAAAATAAGGATTAAATGGATTAGATGAAGAATTTAAATTGTAATCAAATTAAGATTTTTATCAACTTATAAATTATAGTAGATGGATTAGATGAAGAATTTTGATTGTAATCAAGTTAAAAAATTTATCAACTTAGAAATTATAGGAGAAAAAAATTATATATATTTTTTTAAAATCTAAAAAATTTTCTACAATTTGGTGAAGTTACTTGGCGCAACCACGGCTTTTAAGCTTAACTTTTAATATATAATAATATATGATATATGTTAGGTTCTAAAGGCTTAGGAACTAATGTATTTAGAACTTTAATGTGTAATGTTGGCAAACCATGATAAAAACAATTGTTAGTCTTGTTTTAAACTCGCTCGAAGTGTGTGCATTGTATGTAAAGTTGGAATCGAGTGGCTGCAAAAGTATTAGTGACTTTCGGCCTAGCTCGATCGATCAAAGAACAGGCTTGATCGATCAAATCTCGGGCAGAATGTTTTTTTTGCAGATTTCTCCAACTCAACCCTAACTTATTAAAATGTGTATGGTTTTATATTTTGCCTTAAGTATAGAAGGCAAACCCTAGCCACGTTTTTGAGGTTGCTCTATTTGCTATATGAGTGAATCTCTTGTGAAATCTAGAGGTGGTTGCCTTCACACATACTTAGAATTATCAAGAGGGAGATTTGATCGAGAGCTTGATGATCATTCAGTTGCTGTAATAAAAGTTTAAAGAAACACAAGCGGGTGTGCTTGTACTTGCTAGAGAATCCAGGAAAGAAGGAGTCTGTGGTCTCGGAGCTTGCACGTGGTCGTGTCAGTAAGTTTCTACTGGTGGGTAACAATAGGATGTTAGTGGTCTAAGTCCTATTGTAAAACTTCAATTCTTTCATAGTGGATTCAAGTTTACCTTGAGGATAGCTAGGTTAAATCCTCTCCAGGTTTTTACCGGTGTGGTTTCTTGAGTCATCATATCATTGTGTTATTTATATTTCCGCTATTATGCATGATATAATTGTTTGATTGTGATAACCTAGATCTGGAATTTGGACTAAGTAATAACTTGGCTAGTTAACTAGGTTAATCCAATTGTGTTTTAAGGGATCTAAATATATATATATATATATATATATATATATATAAAATGATAATGATGAATTTGAGTTTAAGTTAGACTTGTTAGAGAGATTATTTTATTGATTCCATTCCGTTCCGATCGGAATAGCCGAAATATTTCGTACCGGCATACAAACCGGTACCATAATACCTCCCGTTCCACCTCAAGTCAAATTTTGGGCTATTTCGGAGTGTTCCGGCCATTTCGGCAAATTTTGGCCAAAATACAAATTTCAGCCAATACCAGATTTTGGCTTTTAAAAAAAAAATTATATATATATATATATATATCAATTCATTCCGCCAGCATGCACTTTGAGTTTTTTTTTTTTTTTTCCTGAATTTTTCATCTTATTTCAAACATAAACTTGACATTACCAAATGATATGTTAGGGAAAAAAAAAAAAAAAAAAAAAAAACCAGAGAAGTAGACAGCAGAATCTTTGATCAATACCAAATGATTTGTTAGGGAAAAAAAACCAGAGAAAAAGAAGAAGAAGAAAGCAAAAATCCAAGCTTTGGCAGTATGTGGATGAAGTGGAAGTTAATTTGCTTACCATTTGAAATCTCTTCTTCAAGGCTTGTCTAAGTTGTCTCTACTCTCTAGAACTTTCAAAGTGAAAGAGTTTCATTTATGAGACTTGTAAATGACAAATAGAGCTTTGAAAAGTGATGTTAACGAGGTTTTGTGCAGAAAAAATGTGAATAGTGATTCAAAATAGTAAGTTAGGAATAGTATGAAAGATTTAAGAAAAGTAACATCTCGAGTTTTAGAAACTCGAGATCCATATTAGAACTCGAGTCCAAAAGACTCGCTTTGGGAGTGTGAAAATGCCACATAGATCTCGAATCTTTAAGACTCGAGTTTCATGCAAAAAAAATTTCACCTATAGTGGCGTTTTTAAGCCTTACAATGACGTTTTAAAGCCCTATAGTGGCTTTTTTCTGCAATTTATGGAAATCGAGTCTTTAAAACTCGATTTTGACGTCGATTTTTTTCTCACTTTAAATCAATCCTCTTACAAATCGAGACTTAAAAACTTGAGTTTTATCTTAGAACTCAAGTTTTAGACACTCGAGATGCTAGTTTTCAACATTGTTTTCAAACGTGACAACTAACTAAATTATTTAATATTTATTGTTATTTAGAAAAAAAAAATTCTGATATTAACTATTAAGGGAAAATGGCTCAATGCACGTGGGAGTAGGCGGGGGTGGAGCTTCCTAGAAGCTTCATGAATCATGATTATAATTATCCCAAATTCCCAAAATATTCAATTATTTACAAAATTTTGCTTTAAAAAAATTCATTTTTTTACATAATAACTCAAATATGAATTTTTAAAAAATAAACAATCTAAACCCCTTTAATAAGATTTTCTTTTTAAATCACTATATTAATAGCAATCAGTAAAGGTATTATTTTATTTAATTTTTTTATGGGGTTATTTTATTAATTACTATTGTGTAAGTAATGACTTGTTATAAATCTTGGATGTGATATTGATGTTAAGGCTTAATATTAAATGATTTGTAATATTTGATATTTAGTAATACTTTTTTGATGAATTGATAATTTTATGTTGTATAAGAATATATATATATATATATATATATATTTTAAAGAACTCCGAAACACTCTAAAACAGTACGCTGAAATAAGTCGGTATCGAAATATTCCATTCCATTGGACAAACTGAAATGGGTTCCGAAACGGTATTCATAACATTGAGAGAGATAGCGTTTCACTCCTGGTTAAGTTTGAACTAAACAAAAATAATTTTATTTAATAATGAGTTTGAGTTTGAGTTTAACTTGGACTTGTTAAAGAGATAGAGTTTCACTCTTGGTTAAGTTTGAACTAAACAAAAATAATTTTAATTAAATAAAATGATAATTTTATTTAAATATTGTACTAACATGGAAAATTGTGAAAGTTTCAAAAGGTTCGGTTATATGTATATAGATGAGAAACTCCCATATCACCCACTAACTAAATAAAAAGTGGAGATTAAAACCCACTACTGCTTGCTATTGTGTATTTAATATAAAATGACACCTTTAGTTAAAAAAGTACTAAACATAAGCCAAATCCACATATATTTTGGTATCTCAAGAACCATTAAAGTCACGCTTTCTTTTCTTTTCTTTTCTTTTTTGCTTGTTTGGCCTTCAAAAAAAAAGTCATAGAAACAAGTATTGGTGTTATTATGTACCTTTCACATAAAAGAGGGAGTGTGCACTTCAATGTCCCTTAATCATTAACCTGGGAAAGATCTCTAAGCTAAGAAAAACTCAATTATAAGACAGGAAAGGGAGTATGCACTACCAAATTTTGTTTCTCAAAAAAGTTTCTAAAAAAAAAAAAAAAAAACTTTTCTTTATGAGAGAATATTCGATGGAATTGATACCTGTTAATTTTTTTCTTTTTTTTAGGAAGAATTAATACTTATTATTGAATCCCTTTTAAAAAATAGTTACTGACATTAAGTGGGTTATTAATTGCATAAGTATATCTAGTGTTATAAACTTTTCCACAACTTAGCTACGTAACGACTCGTTAGTGGCGAAATCATGGACCCACTATTTTATTTTCACCACTCACGAATAGCCATATAGCAAAGTTGTGAAAAAGTTTATGGGTGTGCGCCAGTTGTCACATCTCTAAATCATACATTAGATTTGTAACATTACACAGATTGGGTTTGGCTTAACTCCAATACTTTTTAACTGAAATCTCCTTTTGTTTTAATGAAAAACTGTCATATCACTTACTAACTAAATAAAATATGGAAATTAAAACCCAGTATCACTTGCTATTATGTATTTAAAATAGAATGACATATTCAGTTAAAAAAGTACTTAAAGTATGCCAAACCTACATATATTGTGGTATCTCAAGAAACATTAAAGTCATGCTTTCTTCTTCTTCTTCTTCTTCTTCATTTTTTTTTTTTTTTTTTTTTTTGCTTGTTTGGCCTTCCAAAAAAAAATCATTTTTTTTTTCAATCCAATTTTATCCTTTCAGCTTGTTTCTTTGGATTTTGGATTACTCGCTTGATAGTTTGGGGGATATTTTGAGAAACTCAATTCTTTTTTTCATTTATGTTCAATGCTGGTCTAATACAAAGATCTTCCTTTTTTTTTTTTTTTTTTTTTTATTCTTTGGATTTTGGATTACTCGCTTGATAGTTTGGGGGATATTTTGAGAAACTCAATTCTTTTTTTCATTTATGTTCAATGCTGGTCTAATACAAAGATCTTCCTTTTTTTTTTTTTTTTTTTTTTTTTTCAATATAAGTTTTTATTTTATATTGTTTTGTATAGTGTTTGGTTAGCATTATTTTTATTATTATATGGTTTCTTTGTGCACTTTTTTTTTTTTTTTTTTTTAAGATTTCAATTTTAGTTCAAAAAGACTTGAAAAAAAAAAGTAAAAAAAGGAGAATTCATTTCTTTTATGGTTGCACGACTAACAAATTGCCATTAATTTTAACAACCAATCAAAATATAAGGTGCAATTTGCAAGCTTTGGTGCAATTGGGGCGGTCATATGGCAAGTTTTTTGTAATTTTCCGTGTAAAATATGCAATTGGGATGGTCATGGTGAATCTATACAATTAATCCAATTTTTTTATTTGGTGAAAAAAGATATAATTGGTTCATAACACTGTTTAGAGTCAATAGATATGAACTCGCAAGTGCAGAGACCGTGGCGCATGTGAGAGCATAGTGAGGTTTTCGTGCATGAAACCACTTTGGTCAGTTGCTTCATCAAGCACTCAATGTTCTTTGCTCTCTCACATCTACTCTAGTGACATCTCAAGAAACAATATGTCACTTTTTTTCAACTACAATTCTATTCTTTGAGCACGTTTATTTAGATTTTGGAATACCCAGCTTGATAGTTTGGGGGACTTTCTAGAATCCCAATTCCAACTTTCGTTTTTATGTTCAATGACGGGTTAAAAAGAATATCTAATTTTCTTATAGAAAACCTAATTCAACCTTTTGAGTTTGGGGATTTTTTGGGAAAACCAATTTCAGTTTTGTCAATTTCTATAGTAGTTTGTAAGCCTCAATATATAAGAACAATGAGCTAGTTAATTTTATCCATGTGAAAATAGAAAAAATTAAGAATAATTTAGTACATTAACTTGGGAAAAGAGTAGAACAGAGAATTAATTATTTTATTATCACGTGACTTACATGTGACCATTAATTTTAATCATCATTCAAAATATGGGGTAAAATATCCATGTTTAGGTGCAACTAGTAAGTTACCAGTGCGATACATAGATAATGCTTTTATATTTTATGTAAAATGGCTTTAGAAAATGTTATATATATACTATAACATAATCATTATAGAATTTTATTAGTAATAAGTTCATCATAAAAAACAACAATTATAAATTGCACACACATATCCATTATAATTATTCAATTGAAGTAATGAGAAATAAAATTTTAAAAAAAAAAAACGATGAATATTATAGGATAAAAGTTGATATGGTATATGTCTTTCTCTTTCTCCTTAATTCTAAAACAAAATAAACATTCTAAACAACCACAGTCAATCACATTATTTACAAAATCCACAAATCCACAATGTCTGATCTTAACATAAAAATCATAATTGTCGTTCACTACAAAAAAAATGCCTATTAGCGACCAAGAATTTTTGACAGACCCAAAAAGCCCTCTCAAAAAACCTTATTTGTGATGGCAAAATAAAGCCCTCGCAAATACTTGGTAAAATGTGAAATATTTGTGACCAACAAAAAAAGCTATCGCAATTATGCGTTATAGCTGTCACAAATACTAATATTTTGGAGGGAAATTTTTCCTCCATATTATTTGCGAGAGACAATTAAAAATATCTCACAAAAAGTGTATTATTTGTGACGATTAAAAAAATGCCGTCACTAATACTAAATTATTTACGAGGGTTAAAATCGACCTTCACAAATAATCATTAAAATGTAAAAAAATTTGGAGGGAAATGTTCCTACCAAATTATTTCCGAGGGACAATAAAAATTCCTTGCAAAAAGTTTATTTTTTGTGTGAGTTAAAAATATACCCTCACTAATACTAAATTATTTGCGAGGGCCACAATTGGCCTTCGCAAATAGTCATGACATTATTAGTTATTCTAAAATTCAAAGAAAAATAAAAAGAAATACATAAACATATAACACTTTGTATTCTTTAGATGAACCTTTTGTTTACAGCCTAAAAAAAATGTCTTTTATATACATCCTATACATGAAAGGTCTATCCTTATTTTCTAATAAATTTTATCCATAAAAAAAATTATGGATCCGTTTGGATACAACTTATTTTTGCTGAAACTGAAAACTGAAAATACTGTAGAAAAATCATTTTTAAATGTGTGAATAGTGCTGTGAGACCCGTGAACAGTGCATGAACAGTGTGTGAATAGTGCGTGAACAGTGAATTTTGTCTCTTGTACAGTAAATTCATGTGATGTTACTGTTCATGCTCTTAAAAAAAAAAAGTGAACGTAGATCCGCGTTTCCTATACCAATTTCAACTTCAAAATGGTAGCTTGAAATTCAAAAATAGCAGCCTTTTGTACTCTCATCTCAAAAGTTAATAAAATTTTCTTCCCATCAAGGAAAGCGAGCTTGTCCAATTGAAATATAAGCCAATCACAATATAAACATTATCAAATAAGTCAAGTCTCTTTATTTATTTATTTGAGCTAAAAAGGATAGAAATGCTTTATTAGAAACAAAGAATAATTACATTAAATAGTCCTTTTAACACAGAAGCATGAAGAAATTTTTAGCAATTACAAACAAACAACCTGTGTTTCCTTCCCATTTTGTAGAAAATGCTTATTAGATAGATGTCCAACATCAGATTTGTCCTACAAATATATTTTGATTTATGTTGTGCCCTGGACAGGAATGAACACAAAATAATAAATTAGTTCCTTCCATGTCTTATCTTTAATATTCATAATTGTCCCAATCAAACTGTCAAATATATTTTTTTCAACATGCATCACATCCAAATTGTGACGTAACAGAAGTGTGCTCCAATATGGCAATTTAAAGAAAATCAATGTCTATGCTTCAGCCATCTTGTAAGAAGCAACACCAAACCTTTTACATTTTTTTTTTTTTTAAAAAGTACAAGTGTGAAGATTGGAACATAGTACAAGTTTGAAGTTGGCCTTAATGAGGAAAAAACTATGATCCCAAATTAAGATGGATTCTTAAAGGGGTACTTGACTGTAAATTCATCATTCTATTATGAACCTTATATCCCTCGTACTAGTATGGCTTGCATGCCATGTATAAAGTAAAACTTAAATAAAAACACAAATAATTGATCTGAGATTGTCACATTCCTCAAAGAATACTTTACAGTAAGACGTTGGAGCCAGGTCATGGCAAATAATAAATTCTCTCAGTGATAAACAATCATTTTGATATCTCAAATTAATAATGGTGTCAGCGACAGCAACAAGCACATATAAAGGGAGCAATAGAAGAAAGTCATTTGGTAAAATACTCAAAAAAGGGTAGGAGTTACAAATTCAGATTGTGGGGTGGGGTAAGAAAAGAGG
Source organism: Quercus lobata (assembly GCF_001633185.2). Lineage (NCBI taxonomy): Eukaryota > Viridiplantae > Streptophyta > Magnoliopsida > Fagales > Fagaceae > Quercus > Quercus lobata. The sequence continues at coordinate 26,153,124 of NC_044913.1, forward strand.
AAAACAGATCAGTAGAGCACTTTCTAGGCTATTATTGCTTGGCTCATTGCTATCCCTCCCAAATTGCAAACACAGAATATAACCACACAGGTTAAGAACTATATTGCAAACCAAAACTACTCCCCAACTGCAACAAAAGGTAATACCCTGATGACAAAGAAAAGCAAGGGCAAAATCAGTACTAATTACAACTCTCTCTATCAATGTTGATGAGCAACTATGGACTAAAAAATTAACATTTCTAGTACTGAGAAAACTTCCAACATAAAGTGATTAAATTCATGAGTTCACCCACCGCCCCATAGTTATGTAGAGTGGAAGTGCCATCTTATCCAAATGCTATTAAAATTGTATTTTTAGGATAAAAGATATAGCCGTTTAAGGAAACAAACAAATTTTATAGTAATTGATAATGTTAATAATGTTATTTTTATTTTGTATCATACATCACACTACATTGATGGAGCATGCAATTGCAAATAGTTTTGACTACAAACTTTCAACGGATCAAGTCATTGAAATAATCTCAGACTATAATACAATCAGATTGTGTGTGTGTGTAAGTCACATGGTAATACGTTGGTATCTAACATGCAATTTTAAGGAGAGCTCATAAAAAGTACCTAATTAAGGAACCATCTTTTAGCAAAGAGACAGAGAAATTCAATTTAAATGAAAAGTTAGAAGCACATACACCAAGACCGCTTTTCTTTGGACAGCTCTTGCAGTCAACACAATTCACCCATAGAATGTCACTTCTTGTGTCAACTTGCACATAATAGTCTTTTGGAGGGGATCTAAGCCCAAGTTTGGCAAAGTACAGCCTACAATAATCAAGTAAACCATATAAGCATCCAAAAGACAAAATGATGAATGTCTTTTTTTTCCTGCTAGGTGATATTATATGTCTGCATTGTGCTAGTAAAATAGTGTGACAGAACACACAGAAATTATATTTTAAAATTTAAAAAAAGAGTCTAGTATTTTAATATTAGAAACCAAAGATTTTCAGTTAGTTAGGCCTTAAGCAACAACACAGATCAACCATGCCAAATTGTCTATTTCTCTCTGCACCACCAATACAGCAGCAAACAAAAGATTTCTTTTATAATCATTTTTTCAAATTATTTAGGTAGGCGATAAAGGAAAAAATAAACTGAGTTATAGATGGTACTAAAAAGAAAAAGAATGTATTGACTATTACATTCAAACAATAAAAGAACCAGTGCATAGACAAAGGACCAGATGCTACCAATTTTCGTTAGTAAAAAAAAAAAAAAAACCTAGCTTTACTCTTAACTAACAATAAAAATTTACAATTGATGCTTTAAGAAGATACCAATTCCAGTTGAAAACCAATAATTCTAGAGAACAAAAGTTAACCAGAAAACAAATAACTAAGAAGAGAGAGAGATAGAGATTGGATCTCAAAACCAATAGCCTTATCTATCATTATAACATCTTAACTAAAAGGGAAAAAGTAGATAATTACCCCACCAAGACGCCAATTACAACAGGAATTGGCATTAAAGAAAAGAAGAAACAAAGCCCAAATTTGTATATATGCAATTGAATTGTTCACACATTAACCAACCTGTGGGGTTCCAATTCCTGCTTCTGCTATTGCTCTGCTGCCACTGCCCAGCCTCTCTCCACTCACAACGACAGCTGCTCCATAAAAGAAAGAGGCATCTCATAAGGGCATCAAATAATTAAAATATGTCATTTAGAAAAAGGTTATCCAACAACATTAGGAGATAAAACTACCCAAACAAGAAAATTTTAAGTTTTTAAACTTCTTATAGAAACAGGAGATACTCTCTTACATCACTCACGGCATACAATTGATTTTATGAACAAAAGCCTTGTTTTGAATGGTCCGATGTGAACCACAACAAACATCTACAACACTGCCCCCACGCTGTTTTTATTCATCAATGAAATCATTTTAGCTAATAAATTATTGCTAAGGTATAAAAACAAAAGCTATGGAGAAATAAATTAGTAGACATGGGGGGACAGTAAAAATTAATAACCAAAATCCATAAGTATGGTTTCTATAACTTTAATGAAACATACACAAAGAAGAAGTGAGGAGGTTGCAGCTAATATAATTAGAAACAAAAAATAAACAGAAAACTTGCATTCAAAGTATTGTAAGACAATGGGAACAAATTATGAAAATATCAGATTAATATGACTATAAGCCCAAACATTCAAAGAATACTTATTATTCAAGATGTAACATTCATTTAAACGTAAGTACCAGTAAAATGAGAATGATAAGAAAAATAAGCAGTGACACAAAAAATTCATTGAATACGGTAAAAATCACTAACTAATAATTCAGATAAAACCAAACAAACCCCTTACCTGATTTACAGAACTTAAGCAAAAATAAACTATCTTCCATATAAAACATGAAAACAAAACAAACCCAGATGCCAAAATAACCTAAAAGTTACTCACAACATCACTTAAATTCGAATCAAATTACAACACCACAAAAAAGGAGGAACTTTATTTTTTCAAAACCAACAAAAACCCAGATGCCAAACTAGCTCAAATTGCTTAAAAACAATAAGAATCAATATCAATCATCATATATTAAAAAAAAATAATAATAATGATACACAAATTAAACAAAACCAGATAACAAAAACACAAAACGAAGTGAAGCAACAAGCGAGGGAGGTCTTAGTCATGTTTGTTTACCGGGAAAGTACTTTCCCACAACACGGAAAATGCGGTTGCCGTGCTTGTCTGAGCCTTGGAGGCGAAAGAACTGGAGGAGATCGAGATCGAGATCGGAGAAGTCTTCGTCGGGAGAGAGTTACTGGCCAGAGCAATCAAGCCAGTTCTCTTGCTCTTCTTCTTCTTCTTTGTCTCACTTAGAAAGTTAGGTATTCTTTTTTTCAATTGTCTTGATCTTTAGGCGCTTTTCTCTTTTGTTTTTTTTTAGTATCTTGCCGCGCAGTTGCGTGTTGTCAGTTGGCGTGAGTTGGGAGTGTTAGAGGGAAAAGTGAAAAAATTAGAGGGAAAGGGGAATTGTGTTCCGAGGGAGTTGGGAGTAAGGAGTGTTAGAGGGAAAAGTGAACAAAATTTTGAGGGAAAGGGGAATCGATGGACATGTGGCGCTAAGGTTTAAATGTTTATAAGAAATTGCATGTTATAAGAAACTTTTTTTTTGGTTAATTTAAATTTTAGAATATATGTAGTGGCATGTGGTTTGAAGTTTATAAGGTTTAAAGTTTAAACAATTGTTTCTCAAAAAAAAAAAAAAAAAAAAAAAAGTTTAAACAATTAGTATAATTTTTTATAATAAACAAGAATAAATAGGAGTATGTATATGAAATAGAAATACATAGGTTAATTAATGAAATAAATTAGATATTATTCATAAATTGAATAGCTTCCCAAAATTAGATAATAAAAAAGATTATATGTCATGTGTTAAAAGAACAATTAGAAATCTCCACAATGAGCTATATCAAATACTATAAAATAACAATATAGTTCAACTATTAAATATTAAAACAAATGATGGGTTTGCTTATATGTGAAAATGGTTTAATTTGAGCTTGATTTGGTTGTTCAATTGACCTTAAATTTCATCAACACCAATATTTTACCATGCTATGCAAATCCAACTATAAGAATTGGAATCTAAATTGGCGCATGAAGGTTACATGTCGTGTACCCATACTTTGATCAGTCTACTCTCACAATCAAACCATCCAATCACACCCTAATTTCACCAATACCCATTCTTTACCGTCCTCTTCCCATCCAATGGTTGGACTTTGAATTTGGTGCAATTTTCAAAACTGTCAAATTGTAGACCCATGCCCCTGCAGGGCTAGCCTAAGGCCCCCACCACATAAGGCTCAAAATTTTACTCATAAGAAAAAGGGCATTGTCACCTATTATAAAAGGCTCAAAATTTTATAAAATTATATATGTGTGTATGTGTATATGTATGTATTTATATATGAGTAGGTGTGTGTGTATATATAATGGTTGTTTACCTTTTTTTATTATTATTAGTGATACTAAGGATAACACAAATTTACTATAGGATTACAAATTGACATGTTACCTATCACAAAAAATAAATTTAAACATTCAAAATTAGGTTGTTGAAGTTTATCGATCATAATCATTTTCATATTATATTGTGAACAATTTTTAGTACCATTAATACATTTTTCCTTTTCATTTCTATCAAGACTTCCAAAATACAAGACCAATAGAAACCTAACCCAATTGAAACCCTAAAATGTTTCAAAAAAATGTTACAAATGTTTTGGTGATATTTTGGGGGTATATTGGTAATTTTTTGGGTTTTGGTGATATTTTGGACATTTTAGAGGTTTTTGGGGGGTGGGGGGAGGGGTATTTTGCTCATTTTAGAGATTTTGGAGTTATTTTGGTCATTTTAGTGGTTTTTAAGCATATTCAGTGATTTTAGAGACATTGGGGGTATTTTAGTCATTTTAGAGGTTTCATGGGTATTTTGCTCATTTTAGAGATTTTAAGTATATTTTGGTCATTTTTGAGCATATTTGATAATTTTAGAGATATCGAGTTAAATGGGTGGGTTACAAATTAAATGGGTTGGGTTGGGTTGATAATAGATAATTAATTTATATATAAACGGGTCATAAATGAGTATTAAACACCTAACCCATTTATGACCCAACTCGGCCATTTGCCTATAGGGTATTTGGTTCATTTTCAGCTGTCGGGGGTATTTTGGTGTCTCAACCATTTTTTGAGTTTATTGTAGGATAGGTTGGCCTTCTTTTAGTCTTAAGGGTATTTCAATCGTTTTCAAATGAATATTGAATTATATTTCTTCCAATTTTGGTTTTTTTCTTATGATTCAAGGGTATTGTGGTCTTTTTACAGGCTTCATTCTAAATTTCAGTTATTTTCTTGCTTTGGGGGGTATTTTAGTCATTTTTTGGGTGGTAGGTGTGTCTCAGCCATTTTTTGAGTTTGTGGGGTAGGTTGGCCTTCTTTTAGTTTTAGGGGTATTTTAGTCGTTTTCGTTGAATAATACATTATATTTCCTCTAATTTTGGTGTTTTTTTAGGATTCAAGGGTATTGTGGTCTTTTTTTAGGCTTCAAAGGTGTAGGGCCCCTATTTTTGCGCCTAAGCCCCAAAAGTAGATGGACTCAAGCCCAAAAAGCCCAAAATAATGAATTTGTAGAGAGTAGATTGGAAAACTGGGTTTTAACGAGTTGGACAACCTGTATAATTAATTCAGAAGACAGAAAAAGGAAAATAAACTGATCTAAGGTAAAGAAAATCATCCTTGACAAAGTCTGAGGAGATCAATTTTTATATATATTTCTTCCAGGTGTGATTACAAAGTCTGTTCTAAGTGGCTACAGTGTTTCTCCCTTTTTTTTCTCCCTCCTCTTTTTCATTAAGGGCCTCTTACATTATATATCTCCTTTTGAATGATCTTGGCTTTCCACTTGTTGAACATCCAAGCCACCACTCGAGAGCTTGTCCCATCGGTCACCCTTACAGGCCCTCTGTGAGTTGGAGTAACCAAGGCAGCACAGTTTAGGGGTCTTCTCCACATAAATGTGGCCAGAAAATTAGCTGCAAAGTATTCAATGCGGTGGCAGCAGTTTTTCCTTAGATATTTTCTAGCTCCCATTCTTCTTGTACCCTCATAGTGCATGTCTTTACCAATAAAATCTCCTAGTACGTCACCTTGGATGACAGGGGGCATATTTTGATCTCCGTTGTGTTTAGCTGAGGGGATATTCCTCCTTAGACAACCTCTCCTAGCCATTACGGTCATAGTTTGCTCGTGAAGTTCAAAGTATTATGTCTCTCTTGCTATTGATCCATTCTCGGACCACTGTGACTCCTCGGACAAGGCCCAAGGCCTAAGGTCCAATACATATTCGGGCCCATGTCCCCACAAAAGGTATTTCAGCTATTTTTCTTGCTTCGGGGGTGTTTCAGCCATTTTTTGGGTGGTAGGGGTGTTTCGGTCATTTTCTACGGTTATGCAGGTAAGTTGGCATTCTTTTAGTTTTAGAGGTATTTTAGTCATTCCAAAGTAATATTAAATTATATTTTAATTTTT